>NC_141229.1:4247500-4405000 GCF_054856515.1 Filicampus tigris
AGTACACCAAGTACACACTAGACGTTTCCCCTCAGTGGCGTCTCATTTGAAAAACCGGTCAAGACATTAAAAATTGATACGCGTGTACAAACGCGGCCCCGGAGGCCGGAGCGTGAGCTTCAAGACGACAATACGATGGACCTCAAGGCACTGAATTGGAAGGCGTCAGGACATGCGGGGTATCCGGTGTTTGGCAGCCATTAAGTCTGCGGCAAGGCTCCATTTCAACACAGTTCTGCCGCAGGTTGCGTTGAAGCCGCCGAGGGAGCCGAGCTGAGGATGTGTCAGGGGGGATGCGGGGGGGTGGGGATGCGCTAGCGGAGCGCGGGACGCCAGGGGACCGAGATGCACAAGTAGCCGAAGACCCCGGGAGACCGGGATTACCGCTCCGGAGGACCCGGGAATGCTCGGCGGAACACTCGCGGCGTGGCTTTGTTGTGGTCTCGAGAGGCTTGAAGCACAAGAGACGGCCGGTAGGGAGGGTGGCGGATGCTACAAGGGCGCACAGCTTGAGATTTTGTCTTGAAAGTGAAACAAGGCCTCGTGGAGAAGGGAAGTCCAGAAAATCGTTATCGGTCCGGCAATGAGGAAATTACGCTGGTTAGGATTCAGGTGGGAATGAAACACGATTGGGAAAGCTTTGCATTTGGCTCGGCATCCTTCATCGATCGCAGTCACAAATGTAAACAAAACCAAATGAAAATGGCCGACGCGTTTTGGATGGGTTTTCCGATACTTTTCTCAACAGAGGAGAAACGGGGGGGGGGGGGGGGTCTCCTCGCCACGTTATAGGTACGGTTAAGATTGCGCATCTTAACGGGAGCCGAAACAGAACAAAGATTTGAAAATTCGAAATATTAGGAAAAGTACACCAAATATTCAACGATGCGAAATCAGTAAGCAAACAAATCGGCTGAAAATGGTGAAAAGCGGGGTGCACACGCGACGATAATCTGATCCAACGTTAGCATTTTTCAACCCCTCTTTTTATTGAAGGCATGATTTCGAAACGATTATCCTACGTGATTATCATGTTGTGTGGAATGTTTACAAAGTGAGACTTCCTCGCCGATCTTACACACATACAACTAATTGAGCCTAAATTAAGAATACGGGATGCCTAGACAAGATTAACCCGAGTGATTATTGTGTGTGGTGTGTTCCCAATTATCAGATGTCTCTTATCCTTAGTGATTATCTTGTGGTGTGAGGTGCATTAAAAGTGATTTTTCATGATTGTAATGGCAAAAGCGAGGTAGGCACGTGTGCCGATAATAGGGCCAAATTGGTGAATTTCTGATCAAAGTCAGCAACGGCGTAATTGTCAGATATCGTTGAAAGATTATCCTGAGCGATTATCCGGTGTTCTGGGATGCGTTATGATTCTCTCTTTTTTTTTTTCCCTTCCCGATCTTGTTTTGCGTACCCTGGCATTAGCATCCCAGTTGACTTTGCGTATCGATGCTCATGGTGACGGGAGCCTCGCCGCTTTCTTACCGCTTAGTCTGCCTCCGATTCCGCGTTGCGCAAGGGACAATGATTAGCATTCCCCGGGAGCTACGCTACTTAGTTTTTCCTTTCCGCTCCGCCTTGGATTTGACGTTGTGTGGTAATGACGATTAGCATTCCAGTCGACTCCGATTTGTGGTCACAATGTAGCGACTTTTGGCTTGTCCCACCAGGGGGTCCCCTGAGGTAATCACTCGAATGATTTTTTAAATTTTTTTTTTTCTGGGTTTAATGCGGGATGCCCGCCCTGACGCATCCCGCCCATGGATGAACGCCGGCAAGCATGTACCACTGCACCACCGGTGCATGATTATGTCCCAGGGAGCTTATTTATTTCCTCCCCGTCTCGCTCAGTCCTTGCCCGTTTCGCCGCATTTCTCCGTAATAGTCCTTTCCGTTTTCATCTTGACGCCGCCGCTCGTAATATACCGTTAACATTGTTTAATATAAAAAACAAGACGAGGTGTAAGAGGCGCAGCTGCGGTCTTCCTCCGTCATCCGCGCCGCGTCTTGCTCCGAGAGCTGCGTTGTGGCACTCGGGACCGCGGCGGGCGCCGCAGGTATTATCACCGGGGAAGATTGCGAGTGACTGGATTTGCATAAGTGCTCTTAATAAATCAGGAGAAAGACAAACCCCACTTGTCAGGCTGCGGAGCCGTTTGCATGTCCGACCTTGCAAATCGCGTGACGGAGCACAATGAAGCGATAAGGACGGGATGCTGAAGTGGTAGGAATATTTCGCCCTCGAGGACATGGTACTAGCGGAGCTTTTCTTGGAGGTGCAGTGGGCGTGGATTAGCCTCGATGGTGGCTTTGGCTTCTTCTGAGGCGGGCAGGCAGGCAGTCGTGGGCGGGGCTTCGCGAGCTGGTTCCCTTTGCTCAGGGAAAGGATCGACAAAAGTCATACTGTGTTTTTGATGACGTCCGTGAGTGTTAATCACTCGCCCCGCGATGGAACCGCCGTCAATGTTCATAAAGCCCTCTGAGGAGCCTGCTAACTTTGTAATTCAACCGAAGAACAAATGTCCGCTTAGCGTTTACGATCAGCATTTGAACGGCGTTGTTTAAGCGGGCTTGATTTTTAAACCCGTTTAAAGAGGTTGTAATGGTTATGTTTTGCCTGGGGAAAACATCCCCGGACTTAACCAACTTCCCCAATATCGAGAGTCGGCCGGCTGCAGCGACTGACAGAAATCGCAATAGCTGCATGGCGCACGAATGGTTTATGACGTATACTGATTAGAATGAAACCGATTGCCCAAACCCTGTGAAAATGCTCCATATCAACCCCTAAATCGGAATAAACAGGCCGGATCCGAATGGAATTCAGCCTCACGGGGATGATACACTGCTATTTATTATTTAACCGTTATTTATACGGTTCAATCGGAGTAGCCAGGCTGCGTTCGGTCGCTGCGTGCTCTGTCTCGACGTAAATGTGCAGTGACGTCGCCCTTTAGGCGTTTGAAAATATGGCGGCTTCCAACCGATTTAAGAACCTGTTTATGAATGCAATTGTATTGTATTGTATTTGTAAATTGTCTTATACCGCAATTACCGTGTTAAGGAGACGACTAACCACCGTCTTAATACGTCACACGTCTGTAAAACGGGGATTCTGATTGTATGTACTGTCGCATATAAGCGCCAAATCAGAATAGATCTCGTCGCAGGACAACAGTTGACCAGAGAGTCTTCAATCGTGATAATTTCAGTCGGAAAAAGATGCATGTAAACCTGTCTTATCGGAATTTGAATCTTTATTACATACAAAGTACAACAAATTTGTATGCTGGACCATTAGAGCAAACAAAAACAGAAAGATTGTCTTGCTAGAAATATAAAAACAGAATCACGGGCCGTTCAACTGTCAACTGTCAATCAAATACCACCACTACGACCTAAAAAAAAAACAAAAAAAAAACAATCATTCTTATGCCTACACATCCCTTACATGCTTGAGTTGCAAAAATATATCCACTTAAAACATCCGGTGGCTGGAATATATCGCACTGGGTCGTCGCAGGGATTTGCACGTCACAGCAATATTTTTTTTGGGGGGGGGGGGGGGGGGGGTGTTATAATGTTATGATATTTGTCTTATGTTGTAATGTGGAAAAATCAATTAAGAATCGGCAAAAAATCAGTTGAAAAGAATTTTGGACGCTTACATCAGCCTGCCGATTAATCGGTCGGGCTCTACTTATAACAACGCCGTGCTGCTGTTAGCTCATATAATACATACAAAGCTATGCGTCCGTCGAGCTCCGTCTCCGTCGGTGGTTCACTTCCCGCGCTCCGCATGCATTCAAAATCAGCCCATTGTCACAATCATAAGCGTGCCGAGCTTAAGAGTCTTTGCGAGCGTCAAGAACAGGATTAGACCCTAACACCCACTCATCGACGCCAAGCAAAAACACCTCCCTGCGAGGGCACATTAAAAAATACTTAAAAGACGCCATAACGAGTTTTCTCTCAAAAGGAAAAAAAAAAAAAAAATCAAGAAAAAAAATTTAAAAAAAATGAAGTGATTCAGCGTTTGAGTTGAGGCCAAAAAAATGATTACGGTTGGGGAAATAACTACTCGGGGGAGCGCTCTCTCTGGTAATGACCACGTTCAAAACAAACACACCCTCTACTGGAGTGACAATTCTGCACAAAAGTATGCACGGAGGCCTCCGCGTGAAGTCACCAGATTGAAGACAGAAGCGCGTAGCGCGCATGTACGTACGGTATAATCGCTTCATGAATATTCACCGAGAAGCAGAGGCGGTAACGCGTGTCATTTTCTCACGCTGATATGTGGGTCACAATCCGCCAGAGAGTTTGGCGAGGATGCAAACAAACACCGACAGAAACGCTTATAAAAACCAGGGCCGAGCAGTCTGTCACCTATGTAATTTGATTTTTCTTTGCACAATTGAATACGGTTTCCCGTTGTTTGAATAACATGGGTGGCATGCTTGGGTCAAAAATCGAGACTTGACACACACTATCTCCATGAAAACGAGCCGTGTGAACGCCACCAAGTCGTACGTTTCGGTACAAGAGCTGGATCCAAATGCTGCCTTGTTTGGGATAGGAGCCAGCTATGTGGAAGTGAGCCATCGTAACCAGCACACAACTACATTAGCAACGACTGGGGATGTAACTATTAATAGCAAATCGATTAAAAATTGATTCGAATCGATTAAAAATCGATTCATCAAATACAGCAACACCTAACAAAAGACAACATACCTAAATCATCAGTATACACTAGGGATGTAACAATTCACTCGAGCTTCGATTCGATTTTCAGTTCCCGATTTTCGATTCGATTTTTAAAAAAATCCCAACCATGCTTGTCGCTGTGCGCGAGTGTGGTTCTGCAGCCATCCAACACAATACGCAATGTTTGGCGCAAGCGTATAGTCTGATCTACACATTCAAAATGAAAAAAACGTTTCAAGACATCATTTTCTAGATGAAATTTTAAAAAAAGATTTTCGATTAATCGATTAATCGATAATCGGCGTGAACGATTTTACCTCGATTTTACATCCCTTGTATATACTAATTTGTAATCCTAAAAAATGATGTTTTTTTTGTTGTTGTTTTTTTTCCATTCCAGATGCATACCACATTTTGAATGATTGAATTTAGATCAAATTATGTGCTGGCGACAAACATCAATACGTATTGCGTTTGTGGATGGCTGCAGCACCACACTAGAGCACAGAGACAAGCATGGTTGGGATTTTTTTTTAAATCGAATCGAAAATCGCCTTTTTTGGAATCAAAATCGAGCCCACGCGCGGTACATTATGGTCAGCCATGTGAACGACTCCCCACTGTGATGTTCAAGATCATGAAATCGTAAATAGCAGACAAAGATAACCCAAGTCAACAAAATGCCCTTTTTGGAAACAATGACTCAATGCTGCCGGACCCTGCGTGAAAAAGTAATTGCCCCCTCAACCTAATATAACTGGTTGAGCCACCCTCAGCAGAAACAACTGAAACCAAGCGTTTTCCATAAAGGGCAATGACTCCTTCACTTCTTTGTAAAGATATTTTGGCCCACTCTTCCTTGCACAATTGCTTTAATTCGGCAACACTGGAGGCTTTTCAAACATGACTGACCATTATAAGGTCATGCCAAAGAATTTCAATCGGAATCAAGTCCGAACTTTGACTAGGCCACTCCAAAACCTTCATTTTGTTTTTCCAAGCCATACAAGTGGACTTTCTGGTGTGTTTTGGATCCTTTTCCTGCTGCAGGGTTCAAAGTGTGTTGCGGTCACAAAATGTGGTCCTAGATTTATTTGTTACCTCCTGGGTGTGGTCGATGGAAAATGAAATCAGCTTTAAAAAAATCAATAAATAAATAAAAAAGTGATTAGCCACAGTTACTTCATGATTAGACAAAGGGGGCAAACACTTTTTAACACCGGGCCAGGTAGCTTTAAAGCAACATTGTGTCATGTCAGTTTTTGTTGATTATGGCGGCGCCATGTGGACAAAAGCGGTAGTGTTTTGACAAAAGTCAAGCACGTTTCCCGTGCGCGCCAGCGCGTAGCGTCGTGAAATCCTGAGCTCTCGCTGGCCTGCAAGTTGGACTGGATTCCATTTCTATTTCCAGTGGCTGCGTGAAATTTGAACAGCGATGAGGTCATGAATCTAATTTTGTTGGTTTGTTTTGTGGCTTTTTTTGTGGCTTTTGCCGTGACACTCCTAATAGCGTGTAGACGTTTGAGTTCCTTAGAGCGAAAGGAGGAAGTGAGTATGCTGTAAAGCAACTCAGGACATTTGCATTTTTTTTTTGTGTGCCAGGGTTGCTCCCATCCTGATCAAAGTTGCTTAGGGCCAGTAAAAACAATACAGACCCCCCCGCCCCCAGGGCATGAAAAAAGTCCCATTCAACCCCTTGCAAGTCAATGTTTCATCAAAAGAGTTGTAATTTTTTTTTTTATTAAGGTCAAATTCTTGCCCAGTGCTGCTTTAAATGCTTTTCCCCCTTAATAAATTAAATTACCATTTTAAACCATTTTGTGTTGACTTGTTTGATGATCTTAACCAGTGAAGTGGCAATTCTATGCAAAAAAATAAGAGTTTGGGAAGAGGACAATTCACGGTAGTGAATATCAAAGCCTTTGGGCTATAAGAAGCACTTCACCATCAGCGGCTCCAAAAAAAAAAAAAAAAAAAAAAAAAAAAAATGAATCATGAGATCCAATACAAGTAAACTATGTGAGTCACTGCACTACCAAACGACTGGCATGAATGAATCGTGAGTTGCAGTCCAACAGCTAGTATCCCAAAATGTTGCCGTTTTGGAATAGGAATGAAGCCCACGCAAGCTACATGAAAGTCAACCGTGCGCACCACCACATTACCAGTGAGCAGGACAAACTTGCCTTTGAAACCCAATACAAGAACGTTTTGCTTGTTTAAAAGAGAAATGTGGCTCCTCAGCTGTCACGTTCCACCCTGCTCGTCAGTAACATTGCGCGGTCGCTCGCAAGGGCGAAGAGCACCTTGGCAGCTTTTTCTTTCCTCTTTTTTTCTCCTTTTTTTTTTTAATGACAGTTGCAACCGCCACAGCGATGAAAATGATCCACGACCTTCTGTGAAAACACGCTTTTGCTAAACGCAAGAGGATGAAGCGACGTTTCGGATTGTCGGGATAGTGCTGCCGTATTTTTTTTTTATGTCAAATTAAAGCTAGCCAACGTTTTGTTAAGACCATGATTTGGATCAACCTGCGACTGTGACGTTTTTGACAAGATGGAGGACTGCCGATCACTACGTTAGCTTCTCGTGCTAGCGCTCAACTGTCTAGCTGCCGACTATTGTTGTGAACAAAATTACTTGGGCTCGCCAGAGTAGCGAGGCGGGAGGAGGTCGAAATGTTTTTTTGGGGTTTATTTGTTTATTTACTGGAGTCGTCTACTAAAGGTGACGCCACGTCACCGCCGCATACAATAAACGAGGCTTCGGCGTATCTGGATTACGACTGTCACCACAAATGTCCACTTTCAAGTGTGATTCGATTCAAGTCGAACGGAAAGACAACAGCTGTTTTTCACGACACCTTTCGGTCGCTTTCAGACGACTCGCCGACAATGTCAGTAGACTCCCGAGCATTGTGCATTCAACAAAACTATTAGTTCGCGAATCATAAAACACAGGAGGATGGGCGATTTTCTTACTTTAGCATCTCGCGCTAGCCGCAGACTGGCTAGCTATCAACTTTGTGTGAAGAAAAAAAAAAAAAAATTGTCTTGTGATAATCGATACCGACGTCATAGAGGTTGAAAATGTTTGGAATTCCGCTAAAAGATTTGAAATTTTCTGGTTGTATCAGCTCCCCCCCCCCCCGCGAGAGCACGCCGGTGGTCCACGATGATCAAACCAAAGCGGGGCGCCAGCGTGGCGCGTGACTTAATCATATTAATATTGATTCGGAGCGCGATCGTTGTCTAGTAGTCTATTAACAGATTAGCTGTCTGTCAATAAAAAAAAAAAAAAATGTAAAAAAAAAAAAAAGCACTTTATTTTCACGCCGCTGCTGCGCGTTCTTTTATCTGGCTGACAAAAATACGCCCTTGGATATAATTATAACCACGGCGGCAAAGATTTCATGACACGCTGTGTGGAGTATACTAATGTATTTCATGTTGCGGGGATGACGGGCTCTGTATTATTTAGCGTTGCAGGGAAGACGAAAGCAGCGGCTCTGACACTTTCTGTCACAACACGACACACATAGATGTCATCGTGAGATGCTTTTTCACGGTTGATGCCACAAATACTGTAATCAGCAAACTGTGACACTGCTTCAGGCAAAAATCGCCAACTTCCTGTTCAAATACGGAGCAGAGGTCCTTGAAAGTTTTCCGTGCGTCCTGCTTTCGTAAACGCGTTCAGCCGATTTCGTGTTGATCAGCGAAACCATGCCAGGGGTTAATTTTTTTCCCCAATTTTCCAGACTGAATGCAAAACGGCTGATCCAAACCAAAATGGCCAACTTTCGGTTCTATTTAGGAAACGGCATCGCGGTTTGATAGACATGTATACACCGTTCGTTATGTGACAATTGGGGGAATTGGTGTCAGGGGCAGGGGCGGAGCCAGAACGTGGCTAATGGGCGGGCCTGGTCAAAATCCGGGTGGGCCTGAATATTTTTTCTCACTTTGCACAATCCTCCTATGCCGACACATCGTATATTCAAATACAATGACAAACTGAATAATATGAAGTACACAACTTTCTTAGAGAACCACAATTATGTCATTCTTAATGTTCGATAAAATAAAGAGGACAACAAAACACAAATTTAAAAATAATGTACTAATAATGCACTAAAAATTTCAAAGTATTTTTTCATGAATCACCGTGGCTCCGCCCCTGGTCATGGGATTATTTTTTGCGAACTTTGCAGCCGGTATGACTTTGCGTGAAATGGCCGCTTGAAACTAAAATGGCCTTGAGACATCATTTAAAGCTGAACATTTAATCAAATTCAAAATCGGCATCACAATGTAGTGGAAAGCAATTTTCAAATCGCAAAGGTTGCAGTTGGGGGCTTTGGGCGGTTCTCGGCTTCATTTTGCCCGGTCAAAAGTTGAGTGGTTTACAAGTGTGGTCCACGTTTGCGTTTTCATGCAACATGAAAAGTTGACGCGATCACACCATGTGTCATTGTAATCCGATTTACGACTGACTGACTTATGTTTACGCCACACTTGTTTGGTAGAATTTTGTGAGGTTGTCATAGTGAATGTTTAGTGCTTAGTAAGCGAACTCAAATTGAAGGAGAAAAATTGCCTTTTATGTTTATTCATAGTTCATTTGCCTTTATATTAGCTTAAGCCTAAACTATGCGTAAGACCAAAACATTTATACATAATAAATCTGTTTCATTGTAAAACCGATACATTTATCGCATGTTTTTGTTGCAAAATAATGTAAGACAGATTCATTCATTAAATTGAGCATTTAGCCCATAAAATTTGAGACAAAGCCATTTTTTTTTTTTTTTTACTCGCAAATGTCCAACCAGTAAATTTGTAGATTTTTGATTGCTAACAATGTTCTGCTCCACACTTTTGTCTGTAATAGTGAAAATAAGTGGATGTGAATATTCATTTTGCAAACAACTAGCCACTCTCACATTTACACCTATGATCCATTTAGACAACAATTTACAAGCTAAAAGGCATGTTTTTGAAATGGAGGCTGGAGCCGGGATTCGAACCCAGAACGTCACAGCACAACTAACCACTACCCCACCATGCTGCCTACTGTATTTCATGACTGCCTCCAAAAACGCGGCAATAATAATGATTTTTTTTTTTTTTTTTTTTTTAAAAAGCTTTGTCGTGTGGCCAAAGCAGTTATTAATTCATGCTAAATATATTCCAAAGTGTTACTAATAAATTTCTGTTTCGCTATGCTCATGAGCTACATAAAAAAAAAAAAAAAAAAAAAGAACAAAAAATGACCACCTTTTGTTTTCAGCATGCCGCTTTGTTGATGGTATTAATTTTCTAAAAAGCCTGGCGTTAATTACACGCCGGTTTCCCCGCTGGCTCGTAACTCGCCCGCAACCAGCGTCTGTCAACGTTCTAACTGACGCCGTGTAATTTACACTCCCCGCCTTGTCGAAGCTCCCGTTTGATTGACAGCTCGATAGTAAATAGCCCGCGCAGTGACCGGGTAAACAGCGTAAGGACAGATGTTCGTAAAAGGAGACATAAGCGGAGGAGAAAGTACATTTGGAAGGGGAAAAAAAAAAAGTAGATTGATATTTTACTGAATGTTTGGAAACTTTTAGTGATAATATTAAAAATAAAGTTACAATTTGACAAAAATAAATGCCATGATTTTGTGGTATCGACGAGAGCTGAGCAATTAATCGAATCCAAATCGATATCACAATGAATCGAATGCTGACAGAAACCCGGGAAGGAAGTTAAGGCAAATTGACGAGACAATGAGGCACACCTGGATAAGACGCAAGTGGCTGGAGGGAGCTGATTGGTAGGAACAAGGAGCAAGTGGAAACAAAACAAAAAAAACGAGCAAGACATTCAATAGGACACAAGTAAACAAGACCTAACAAAACTCGATATGATCGGATCAACAAAAACAGATCATGACAATAAGTTAGAAGTATTTGGAGAGAAAAAAACAAAAAAAAAAAACCAAGAATGAAGTTGTAAAATCAAGACAAACCTTCAATTTTACAAGAATATAGTAAAAAAAAAAAAAAAAAAAAAAAATCAAGAAAATGTGTTATATTAAGATGCTATAGTCAATATCACTATAAAGTTTTTTTTTTTAAAAAAAAGGCTACATTTAATAAGAATAAAGTTAACATATTACGGATATTCTAAGGAAAATTCCATCTCATGATCTCATAGGGCTGGGTGATTATGGAAAAAAATAATACATCGAAATCACGATTAATAAACACGACTATTCGTTGATTTCAAAATGTTGTATTTATTCAACTATTTGGCCTGATTGATGCAGCCCATGGAAAACAACGGTTGAAGACCGCCTTCATAATAGTAATCGTTTATTCAACTACAAAAACTAACTCAAAACGGCTGCGATTTCTCAAGAATAAAGTTGTTTGAAAAAAAAAAAAAAAAAAAAGAAGAAAGTCGAAGGAGCCGATGCTGGCAGTTTGGGGAAACTTGCACAAAAAAAGTAGATTGACATTTTGCTGAATGTCATAAAGCTCAAGTTTTAAGTGTCCTTAATTAAGACGGAAGCAAAAGTGCCAGCTCTTGACCCCCAGTTAGCCGTGACATCGCACAAATGACTGAGTGACGCTATACTTCAGAAATGGCACCGCAGGGAAATTGAGAAAAATCCCACCACATTGAAGGCATCGGACGGAAAACGTCAACAACGGCGGAGAACAAAGAGGTCTTCTATTTACTCTACCTCTCAGTGCTAAATTTCACATTATAATGTGATAAATGTCATGTTAAAACACGATAAGTTGCACATTTTAACTTGAAAAATGTCACACAACATCATAAGTTTAAAAAAATGTCCCGTGATAAATTCGACGTTAGACGTGATAACTTTCATGTTATAATGTGATAAGTTTCACGTTTTAACGTGATGACTTTGACATTTTAACTTGATAAATGTCACCTTATAATGTGATGAATTTGCTCTTTTGAAGTGGTCAAATTCAAGTCATAAAATTCACAATATAAGATGATAAGTTACACCTTATAATGTGATAGTCACGTGCTAACGTGATAAGTTTCGTCTTTTAACAATCAATTTCACATCATGGGATGAATTCAATAGTTTAGCGTGATAAAATTCACATTTCAACATGATGGGCTTCATATTATAATGTGATTAGTTTCACATTTTAAAATGATAAGTTTCACATTATTATAACGGTATAATTCTTTATATTCATATTTTTTTATGGAGGGGGTGAGCCAGCCATTGTTATTCATGCAAAATGTTTATTGGAGGCTTATTCTGGTTTTTACAAAAATTTGGGGGGGGTTAAAAAAAAATTTTTGAGGATTTTTTTTCAATGTTTTTATAATGAGCGTCATTTATACTGTACATGAGTTTTCGCTATTCGTAGGCCGGCCCGCCCATTCTCCCTCACAAATAACAGGGGGCGCACTATAATTCCTTCAACAAGTAATTAGCCGTTTGCCTTCTTGAATGGAATTTTTCACGGACGCGCGATCGATACTTGACAACATCAAAGCGGTATGTATGCGCACTTCTCGTCTAAATTTAAACTCATGGACGGGCTCTGTCTTCATTGTAAAAATGAAAGATTCCTCTTGTAGTACAGTTGTGAAGGCGTCGCTTTAAAGGCAAACACTTGAGAGGCGTACAAGTTGTCTGCTCGCTTCCTAACATCTTTTATTGATGGCAAATCACGCTTTTTATAGCTGCTCCGTAAATGCCGGGTGCCTCCGCCGTTTCCGTGACCCTGGAGTGGAATTATTTACATTTTGAAGTGCTCTTCGAGCAAAACAAAAAAAAACGTGTGCCGTTCCAACCATCGCATTTACCATCTTTACCGTATATCTCCTATAGCAGCCGCTGTGTGTGTGCGTATATATATATATATATATATATATATATATATATATATATATATATATATATATATATATATATATATATATATATATTTATATTTAACCATCCAAATATCATAACTCAATTCAAATTCATTTTTCCCCCAATAGGTCCAGCAGAATAAATTGAATCCAAATTTGTAGCAAATATTGTGCACTGCAGTTGTTTTTTTTAACAGGTCAGTGTGACCCACGAAACGTTTCATAATGAAAAATAGCGCTCGATGCTTTTACATTTTTCAAATGTAAAACAAGACCGGCACAATAAATTAGATCCGAATTTTAAAAAGCCCTAGATTTTCAAACGTGTCACTGTGACCCGCTCTGTGTAATCTTCCAAAATATCATGCGACAATGCAAATTCAATTCAAAAATAAAACGGAACAGCGGAAATTCAGTTCAAAGAAAAAGAAGACAATTTTTCGGATGGAATGCAAATGCAAATTGAATAGAAAAAAATGATGCCATCAGAGTTAATGTCATCCCAATTTTTCAAGATATATTGTTTTGGTCAGGCGAATGTATAACGCTATGTACTGCGTTTCTTCAGGTGGACCTGCAGCAGAATCCGTGGGAGTGCAACTGTGAAGCGGCGCCCCTCAAGCGCTGGCTGGAGGGCCTCAGCGCCGTTGTGGTGGTGGGCGAGGTGGTGTGCCACTCCCCGGAAAAAACGAAAGGTGTGGACCTGCGCTCACTCTCCATGGAGCTTCTGTGCCCGGAGTTGGAGCCCCAGGAGGACCAGGAGCAGCGGGCGGTCACCTCCACTGCGCCCGACGGCGGCTCGGCACTCGGCCACCCTGACCCGGAGCCGGGTCCCCTGATCCCACCCGGGAAGGACTCCATCCCGCTCTCGGTTCTGGTCCTCAGCCTTCTGGTTCTCTTCGTGTCGGCGTTCTTCGCCGGGGCGGCGCTCATCGCGTACACCCTGAGGCGGCGGGACAAGCTGCCGTTCCGCCGCCAGGGCGAGGTGGACCTGGCCGGTATCCAGATGGAGTGCGGGATCTTCACCGAGGGGACGCACCACCACCATCACCACCACCACCACCACCACGGCCTGGCCGAGACGCCGAGCCAACACAACCACGTCTACGACACTATCTCGGTGGCCAAAAGCCCCGACGCCGCAGAGCAGAAGGGTGCCGCGTCCGTCGGGTACCGCTCCACGGCCGAGAAAGACCGGGAGTGGACCCTCCAGGTGACCTCGTCCCCCATCACTACCGTGGCCGGGGCCATGGGACCGCTCGCGCCAGGCCTCCATGAGAACGGCATCCTGTGCCCCACTGTCATCGACAGCCAAGGCCCCACGCCCAAGGTAGAACTGGTGGACTGCCTCTTCCGACTCCCCGCCCCGGAGTTCCGGGACCTGCCGGACAGGTACGCCAGGCCGCCGCCCCGCTACCCTCACCCGCAGGATGGCCAGTCGCAGGACGCCGCCTCCCCCGCCGGGCCCCAGACCCGGGTGGTCACCACCGCCTCCACGGGGGGCGAGCAGGGCGGCGAGCCGGGCACTCGGCTGATGACCACGCCGGACTACATGGAAGTATTGGACCGCTCGTACCAGTTTTAGCTGCCTACCCCCTCTCTGGGGGTCTTGTACCGAGGCTGCTGAGGATCCCTCGGGGGGGACTACAAAACTATTCCTGGATAACAAGCTGGGTCACTTTTTTTGCCCCGCGTACTACTCGTATCTGCGAGGATTACCGGTTTCCCGGATCTCCACCTGGGGGGGGGGGGGGGGGGGTGACTTGGGCTACGCTTTGGTTGCGGGGGCGTTGAAAGGTTTTCACGCCGGCAGCAGCACTTTGCAACATCAAAAGCGGGAGTAGGGAGGGGGGGGGGGGGGACAGCTAAAAGTGCCTTAGCGACGAGCAGCCAGCAAGTGTGGTCGATGCTTATTTTTCTAATGAATACAGATCTATTTATCTAAACTACTACAGGATGGATAGGATGACCAATCAGAGTTGAGGAGAAGAAGGATCCCAGGAAATAGGATTGGAATTGTTTGTATTATTTCATGTCATCCCGTTAAGTTCATTTCCAGTTGAATTGGGTATTAGGCAGCAAAGAGCAGAGATGATGATGTTATTATTGTTATTGCGTGAATGCTAAAGAGCTCACTGATCCAATGTCGGGAGATATTTTTTCACACTCCCAAAATTCCCACAGTGTTCATTATTCCACTTTGTGCACGACAACATTCCCAAATTTAGGCAAGCATTTTACAAACGTGCACAATCCTTCCACATTTCTTGTCGAATTGAAACCGTTCCAATGTAAAAACAAAAACGTTTTTGGGATACGTTTTTCGCATTCCCCGAAAAATCCCACTTTTCCGCATTTCACATTTTCCAGGGCAAAACACCAAAACGAAGGGAGATATTTTACAAATTTTCCTTCTACTTTTTTTCCCCTTCTCCTTCTCGCTCAATTCAAACGCTTCCAACATCAACATGTTCAACTCATTCATTGTATTTTTTTACATTGCCAAGATTTTTCACATTGCAAAATTTCTGCACTTTTCCTCCAAAATTCAACATTCTCCACAGCAAAATACCTAAGTTAATAGCGAAGTGGTAGAAGTTTATCTAATCCTTCCACATTTCTCAAACAGCTCAAACCAATTAAACGTGAAGTTGTTTCGCTATGACCAACCGCTAGGATGTTAGCATTTGATCATTTCTCATCAAAAATAGTCACAGCACTGTCCAATCCGGTCACCATGTCATTATTTGTGGCATAGCAACTGCAAGCATCTTATCCATTACCATTAGATTATTCAGAAATGCAGCATTTTGATTTATTTTTGTCATTTTTAATCCAAATATTACATTCACTTTCTAATTTTTTGTATTATTATTTTTTTTTAAAAGAACTACAGCCTTTCCTTTAGTTCTGCAACAGCTCTTTAGCATTCACGCGCCATTTTTACCGACATGGCATTTTCTCGTGACTACTTCAGTTGATTTTGAATGCCGGCCTACAGTGCAAGGACACTGCGGTGGTGGATTCATTTGGCCTATCTTCAAGGACCCCAGCTCCACGTTTTCATTGAGGTTTTCTTTTCTCCTCAAAATATGGACCAAATGCCGGACTTTTCTTGAAAAAAAAAAAAAAAAAAAAAAAAAGGACAAAACTTATCAACTATCAATGATTATCTTTTACCAAGGTACGTTTTTATGTGCTCATCTCCTACAAATATTAGAGGCAGTTGTGAATATATTTATTCTATTCTTTGTTTTTTTTTGGGGGGGGTTGTTGTAAGGGATCACGTTACTATATTGACTGTATAGTATGATTCTGCATCTGCTTCAGACGCCTTCTTCTTCTTCTTCTTCTTCTTCTTCTTCTTCTTCCCGCCGACCCGACAAGTACAATAAAGGGTGCTACGTGAACGCCATTGTGTGACCGCTTTAAAGACCAAGCACCGCTTTCTCACATTACATTAAATTCCCACATTTCCCCAGAATTCTACATTTTCATATGGCAATATTCACCTAATTGATGTACCGAAAAATTCCGGGAATAACACGCACCCGTGTATAATACGTCCGACCAAAATCACTCTTAAAAATCATTTTTTTTCCCTCGGTACTTGTGTATAATACGGCTCCCCCGATTGGATTGTATCCTTTATCATAATATGAATAAAAAAAAAGATTCAAAACAATGCTCTTTTCCCCAAATCTATGATTTTTATTATAAGTATTTTTTCCCAAATTTTGGAAGCAATGTTAATAATTTTAGTCAGCTGTTTTTTATTTCTTTACTTTTAAAACTCTAACTCAGTTTGTAACTCGTTTAAAATACTCTTTTAATTTCAGTATGTGAAGTATATTGAGTTACATTGTGTATAAAATGCGCTATAAATTAGGAATTCTATTTGGTTTTTTTTTTTACAACCCCTAGGTACTGGTAAAAATCCAAACAATGTGAAAAATTTCCGTTTCTTATTAAGCCCCCATGTATAATACCCCCCCTGATTGAGGATTTTATTATTGTTATTCACAGGATTTTACAGTAGATATTTGACAAATTCTTCCAGGTCGTCTACATTTCACAACCGATAAAAATCTTTAACTCAAGAAAAACATTTTCTTAACCATTTTTCGCATTACAAAAAAAAATTACACTTTGTTGTTCCGCTCATTCAAGACATCTTGGGAACCAGTTTTCACATTTCAAAATTTCCCGCACTTTTCCATGGCAAAATACCCACATTAATGGATCCAATTTAAGAAATGGCCCTAATTTTTCCAACCAAATGCAAACCATTCCAACGTCAAATGTTCAGCACATTCTTGGACAATTTGGGCATTTATTTTTCCCTTTCAAAATATTTCCACGTTTTTCAATATGCCATATTTTCCACGAAAGGAAATCAGTATGTCATGCAAACCATTTTAAATAAGCCAACATTTCTCTTTCGACTGTTTTCATACCATCTCTGCCTCATCCTTTTCGGGACATCCTGGGAACTATTCTCAACATTCCAAAAATTCACATTTCAGAATCTCCAAACGAATGGCGTCATTTTTGAAATGTCTTCTACGGACTTTGTTTTGCCGTTGTTGTGAGGGATCATGTTACGATCTTGACCGTAGGGGATGTTACTGCATCTGTTTCAGATGCCTTCTTCTTTTTTTTTTCTTCTTTATTCTTGACGCTGTGTCATCTAAGCTTGTTGAAGGACGCATGTGTGAAATGTATCACATTAGCTCCTTAGAATCAATGCAATCCACTTGTGGGAACGCAAGCGTACGGTGTCGCGGGCCTCGGGCCAAGGTCCCGCACCTTCCCTTTTTCGTCTCTCTCGGCTCGACTTTTTACCACACGCTTTCTTGTGTCTTTCTTCTCGCTCTGCCTTTGATTTGCTCTCTCTTTCTCTCCCCTGCTCGCCTTCTTATCGTCTCCTTTCTTTTTCTCAACTTTTTCTCCTGTCTTGTTTTCAAAAGGCTGTCGGCGCAGCCTCGCAGCCCGGGCGTTCGATCGCCCTGGACTTTTTCGGGGATGCTCCACCACGTGACGTCGTTATTGATTCTAACACTCGACTTGGCTATGCCGTTCTATATCCGTCTCGATAGGCTCGGCGAGATCTTGACTCCCTGCTTCTCGGGGTGCCGTTGTACGTGTTTTTTCTCGAGACCGTGTTTGACACTGTGATGCTGTGCTGGATGCTAGTCGTTCGCATAGGCACGGTTCTAGATGCTTCTCTGGGGGTTGTTCTAGCTCGCCCTCAAAAGACTGTTAGTTGCTCTTCTAGATGCTCCTCTTGATGCTGTGTTAGATGCCGTCCTTGTAGATGCTACTCGAAACAATGTTTAAAGTAGTTATGCACTAAGATGCTGCGTTAGATGCTGTTTTGTTGGGTGCTATGCTGAGACGCTCCTCTAGATAAATTTTGGTCTAGATGTTTCTTTAGGCACTGGTCTAGATAGATCTCCAGGTGTTGTTCTAGCTCCTCGTTTGAATACTGCGTTAGTTTCTGATCTAGATGCCACGTTAAGATTCTGTTCTTGTAGATTCGCCTCTAAATAATGTGTTCTAGAAGCAGCAAGATGCTGTGTTGGATGATGTTTTGTTTCTGTGTTAGGTGCTATTAGACACGGTAAATGTTGGTCTAGATGTTTGATTGTTGCCCTATAACGCTGTGCCACAGTTGTAGACGCTTCTGGCGCCGCTCATCTAGATACTTTTAGATGCCGTTTTGTTTCTCTAGATCACAGGTGCCAAACCCAAGGCCCCCCGGGCCTCATTTTACGTGGCAAATCAACTTCAACTGTTTTCACTCCTAACAACGCTGAGATATTACCGATCCTCCCCTTTAAAATAAATGGCAAAAATAATCCAACAAACAATTACTTATCGGCTTCTAATTTCAAAACTAGCTATCCATCAATTTGTAGTGTATATGTGATCATATAAGGCGATCGTACGTTTACAGTATATGGGTCCACCGTCATAACGGCCCGTAACTACGATGCGGCCGGCGACAAAGAATGAGTTTGACGCCCCTGCTCTAGATGCTCCTCTTGACACGGTATTAGTTGCTGCCCTCGGCGTTTCTCCTCACACTCCTCTACATACTGTCTTAGTTGCTATTCTAGATGCTCCTTTAGACACTGTCGTAGTTTAGATGCTGTCAGAGATGTTTGTCTAAATGCGGTTGTAGATCTTACACACCTATATGTTGTGCCCTTTCAGATAAGTGCCTCTCTTCAAACGCGTCCTCACTTACAGCAGTGTGTGGGAGTGTGTGTGTGTGTGTGTGTGTGTGTGTGTGTGTACGATCATGTTTGTGTGTGCTCAGCAGGTCTTTGTCGTTGCGTATGTGTTTTTTTTTTGTTTGTTTTTTTTTCCCCACATAGCGGCCAACCGAGTGAGCGAGTTTGAGGCACCACCGCCTCGGCCTTAATCCTCTAAAGCTGTGTAGTTGACGCGCGCCGCATCGGCATCCATTGTCCGGAAAGACAAAGGCATCCGCTTACAACTCGGCGGCGGTAAAAGCGACAAACGCCCAATTATAGCAGCCTGCCTGGCTTTTTTAACGCTCGCTGCTTTTTTGTATCATGACTGGACTTGCTCCTTACAGCACCCCAAATATGACATGGGAATTCTTTTTTTCCATGAGACCACTATACAGATGTAAGCTGCGCACAAAATGCAAATGTGGGGCCGCCGTAATATGCTAATTTGTAACCACAAAATAGGTAGCCACAATTGGGGCCACAATGTATAAATTTGTTGGTTTAACGTCATTTACGAAAAAATATTTTTGCTATTGTGTCCACAAGATAGACATGGCCAAAATGCTCATTTGTGGCTATAAAATAGGAAATTGAGGCCATAATATACTAATCTGTGGACATAAAAGAGATATAACGTCCACGCAGAGTTTAAAACCATTCATAGGAAACCATTTTTCATCATTTGGTTCAATTCATTCAAACATTGAATTTGTGGCCACGAAAAATGTATTTAAAAAATACTAAGCCGTGGCCACAATATATCATTTAGTGGGTTTTATGTCATCCATGGGAAAACTGAGATTTTTCTATTTATTTTGATTTTTTTAACAGTCACCACAACATAAATATAATGTAGGCACAAAATGCTAATTTGTAGCCACAAAATATGCAGAATGTGCGCAGAAAAATGTGAGACCACAATATAGCGATCCGTAACCACTAATACAAAAATAAAATAAATATGTCAATAAATACTGTAAATGTAAACACGCTCATGAAACACTCAGTTGGAGCCATGAAATACTAAAGTATAGCCACAAAAATAATACCGGTAAATTGAAGAGATAATATACTAACAATATATAAGGAACAAAGTGCGTACTAAATACTACTTGGTAACAACGAAATACTCAAAACGTGTGCATGAAATACAAATATGTGGCCACGAAGTAAATATAATGATCGCACGAAATCATTTGTGGCCACGATAGCCCTGCGAGGATGAATTTGAAATGATTGAATACATTTTTCTTTTTTTTTTTTTTTTTTTTTAAACGCCACTGCAAATGTTATACGTAAATCTGCCAACACTACTGATTCTGAAGGCGCTGGAAAGATTGACATGTGACATGTTGACAAAAATCTAGCATCCTCACTACACGTACTAGAAGCACTGCGGCCAACAGAAATCCCATGAAAGGCAGAGAATAGAATTTGGGGAAGAAAGTGATACAATTCCATGCGACAAATATCAGAATTTAGGCTGTAAATGTAGGACAATGCTTCTGATAAGAGGTCAGCAGAAATTGGATGGCTTGCCCTGATCGTTTCACCGACTGCGTGTGTGCGCGCGCGCGCGCGCGCGCGTGTGTGTGTTTAACACATGGCTGCACGTTGCGTGCGCGTGTGTTTATGTGCGCGCGAGTGATCTGACAGCCTCGCCATGGTTCATGTGTTTGGGTCCTGTCAGAGGCGTCCTGTCACTGTGTGTACACAGAGGGGGGGAAAAAAAGGAAAGAAAGAAAGAGAGAAGAAAAATCCTTCATTTGGCCGAGCGGAGGATGAGAACGACTGTTTAGACTTCAAACGGCCGAGGGCCTCTGCGCATCACGTTGCATCCTGATCGTCCTCCAGCCGCCGCACTGCCGCTTGCTAACGGGGAAAATGTGATTCGGGGTAAGACATTCTGGACAATTAGACAATGATACTGATTAAAACGCCGGCATTTCACACAGTAGATGTGTGTGCGTGTGCGTTTCAGTCTATCTACGGTTATTTTGATTGTTCACATTCCCAAATTACTACTCCATAGGAATTAATGGGAATATAATGTCAACTGTTCACCCATTTTCTTCGTTTTAGTTTAGTTATTAGTTTTAGTTTTTTTTTAATACAGGGTCATTGTTGAGTGTGAGATGACAAAAAAAAGGTCACAATAAGTACTAGAGATAGACCGATATGTTTTTTTTAGGGCTGATACCGATACCGATTATTAGTAGTCAAGGCTACAGATAACCGATATTTGGAGCCGATATTAATTTTTCGTAAAAAAAGAAAATATTGGCATCAAATTCTCATTAAAAAAAAAAAAAAAAATTGTTGAAAAGTCTTTAAACATATGTTTATTTAACATTTTCTCAGATTTGCATAAAGTCATTATAATAACCTTTCTGCATCATTAGACGCGTCGATAGTTGCAGTTACCCTTAAGCATCGGGTGTCCGAACACAAAATGTGGGGCAACACATGTAGACAGATATCAGAAAACCCACAGGCATATATTCTGCGAAAAAAAACAACTAACATCGTCTTTCAAGGCTCTACTGTATCACCATATTACCTCACACCCCAAACTGATACTGCATATCACATTTTGATATTTTCTCACACCCCTGAAGGATACGATTGCGATACCTGCATTTCATTCCACCCCAGAAAGTCACTATACATGGCAAAAATTCATATTGTCTGCTTAATCCGTCTGTTTCTTGGAACGCGAATGCGCAGTTGTCAATGTTTTGAGCTCGATTTCCAAGCGGCGGTGGTGCATCGCTGCGGAGGCTTTTCCGGTGCCGGGTGGGCATGACAAAACAGCGGCTGCGCGCAGCGGGTCATCCCTCACGCAAACATTTACATTCTTGTATCGGCACCGTCACACGGACGCGCCCGGTAAACAAGCGCAATAGTGTAATGGCCTCCGCATTGCAGTAACGGGACCATCGCTCTGTGGACAACATTAGCGGGGAGGAAACACAAACGCACACGCGCGTGCAGATAGATAGAGTGGGAGAGGAGGGAAGAGGCTGATAAGAAGGTAGACCAAAAGAGGATACGGGGAGATTTGAGCGAGGAGGAGATGAAAAGGGAGGAGAGAGAGAGAGAGAGAGAGATCAGCGAGCCGGCGTTTGCTGGCTTAAGGCTGCCCGAGGACTCGTTAATTTGCGCCAGGAAGGAGAGGAGGAAGACAAGCTTCTGTAGGTGTACTCTTAAAACTGCTGGGTCAAAAAGGAACCCAAATTGGGTGAAATAGCTAACCCGGTCGAAAATGCCCCGAGGCAATGCTGGGTTAGTTATACCCAGCGCAGTGGGTTGAGGATTTGACCCGGCATGTTGGGTCAAGAATTTGATCCAACATGGGGTTAAAAAGTACCCATACTGAAGAGTGAACGCTACCAAAACGATAGCCCTGGAAAGTGGGTCAAAAAATTGGTGGAACGGAACAAAACAAAACAAAAAAAAAATGTGTTGGGTTGTAGAAAGGATATTACAGTGGTACCTACGAAATTAATTGGTTCTGGGTGACATTTCTTAAGTAGAAAATTTTGTAAGTAGAGACGCGTTTTCCATGTAAATGCACTAATCCGTTCCAAGCCCCCCAATATTGAGACATTAATGTTTTATAAAGCATAAAAATGCATGAAAACATGTAACAAATACATTATTGCACAATAAATGAGACCCTCTTTGGTTCATGCTCTCTCTCAGAAGTGGTTTTTGCCCGGCGTTTTGTAAACAACTGATTCAATAACGTGGCGACTGTCGATACATTACGGTTATATTCTTTGGCAAGATCAACTAAACGCATCCCTTTTTCATACCTTTCTATGATCTCTTTTGCCTTGTTTGTATGGACAAAAAAAAAAAAAACGATTTTCTCCTTTTTTTCTTTTCCTCGTTTCTAATTCACGTCAAACTATCGGAACGCCTCATGGCCCGAGGGGCGAATGACGAGGACGCTGCATAGACAAATCTATCACATATATGTCTATCTATCTGTCTATCTACACATAGATACATACGGTAGAGGTCCCTCTTAGCCAATGGGACGCCAGGAAGATGCTAGGCTAGCCAATAGCAGAGCAGCTATGAGTATGTTGCGTTCAGGAAACTCCGGAGCGGCGACTAGCAGCCCATATTGTATTTTCATCTTTCGTATCCTGAAATTTCTTTCGTAACAAGAGGCAATATTTTCCTGTTGAGGCGTTTCGTAACTTGAAAATGTCATATTTAAAGAGACGTTCGTAAGTAGAGCTACCACTGTATGTACTGATGACAAAACTGATCTCACTTTAAAAGAAGGATGAAAAAAAAAAATCTTCAAAATGACAAACTAAGTCTGAACAAGCTTGTAAGTGTAGAAAAATGGAAACAAACGTTAAAAATGACTACATAAAAAAAAAAAAAAACAACAACAACAAAAAAAACACGATGCTGCGCTGTTTGTCGAACACAAAATGGCAGCTGTGTGAAGGTGTTTATTCCGGTAAGCTGATGCACGTCTGTCAGCGTGTCACTTGTAAGCCGGCGGGCCGACGCTAAGACGGCAGGGGCGGGGCCCGGGCTGACGTTTCAAACGGGAGAACGGACGACGACGGCGGCGGCGCGCTTTCAAAGTTTCGTTTCCTTGCCGTTTAGGATTTGATGCCGCGTGCGCCGTTAGAAAGTGTCCTGCCGATTAGCGCGGGTTGTCTGGCTGAAATTGGGAGGGGAAAAGTGTAAAGCAGATGAGCTGCTGATCAAGCACCTGAAGCGCATACGTGCTCTCAAATAGGATTTCTCGTCTTTTCCAATTTCCTTCTCCGAGGACACTCAGCACATTTGCAAAATGGTTTTGAGATCAAACGCGCAAAATCCAAATGAGATGGAGGACTCGAATGCAGAATCAAGTCGTAAAGTACAAAATAACCTTTATTCGTCAAGTGATGAACACAAGGTGACAATAAACTAAAAGGGCTTAAGGAGCCTCACAACGGTTGTTTTCCTGTGCTGTCAGTCGCGAGGCAGGAGGGGTGGATTAGAAGCTACCTCGGCACTGGGAGGCCCGGCCGATGCTTTTGCGCAACTCCCATCACCTCCTTCGACATTTTAGCAGGGAGAGCTAAAAGTCGACTTTGCACTTCATTTATGATGACATTTAAGTCGGCTTTGGAGCCGCCGTGTTTTGGAACAACGTGTTTATGCGGCGAGGGTGGGGAGGCAGATAACGCACTGTTTCTTTTTTTTTTTTTTTTTTTTTTTTTTTTTTTGTGTGATTTATGAGGGGGAAGCGCCCGGGTCTCTTTGTACTTTTACGCCGCCGCTTTTATTGAATCAAACCTCTGAAGCTAGCATCACTTCACACTTGATTTAGTGATCACTTCTTGCAAGTTTTTGTGTTTTTTTTTTTTTCCACCTACTGCCTTGATGAACTGACGTTGTCAAGGTTGAACACGACGACCCTGAAATTGATTCTTTTTATTTTTCTTTTTTTTTTTGTGGCCTTGTCAGACGGGAACCAGAGGAGAGCCCTCCACGGATAAAAGGCTTCATTTTGGAAAATATTGTTTTTGTCTTTTGACGGTACACACAGCCAAGAGGAGGCACGTGGGTGGAACACAGAAAGGGTCCCTGGCTGTTTGTCATAAAGCATTATGTCAGTGCCGTGCCTTCAAGGTTTCATTTTAAATGTCAAACATGCTCCCTCATACATATGCGCATGGACTCATGAGGGCTGAGAGAAATTTTGTACTTTGTCATCACTAATTGCGCCAACCGTGAAAAGTGACGGCTGGTGCCCAAATAGAAAGACGAACGACGGCAGGTTGGACCTGCTCTTTTGGTTGGAACGATGATCTCTAAGAATATCAATCTCTCTCCGGGCTGGATCTTTTATCATTCACGCAAACCGTTTGGGTCAAGATTTGACCTTGTGGAGCTGAGTTATGACGGTTTCAAATTGAAAGTATCAAATTGCCACCATTTAGCGTTGTCTATGTGCTTTCGATTTGGTTGCAATTGGATCAAATTAGCCACTTCAAACCAGAATAGTTCTTGTGTTTCAACATGGCTTTTTGAGATATTTTTGTTGGTCCGCTCATGATGCCTACCAAATGTTGCTGAGTAAGATTGGAATTGCGGGCTGAAATTTTTTTTCCTAACCTGGTTGGGTGCAGTTGAGCCAACTGAAACGAAAATGGGTGTTTTCAAACAAAAATGAATGACTTCTGTGTCTTTTCAGGAATAGCTTTTTAAGACTTTTTTTGCGGGCATGATAGACAATGCCTACTAAAATTCATGTTGTCATTCATGTGAAACTGGTTTTGATGGCTAAATTTAAACAAAAATCTGGTTGAGTGCAATCGAGCCAGCTGAGCCCAAAATGGCCTTTTCAAACCAAAATGTCTGACTTGCTGTGTTTTTTCTTCTTGGCTTCTTGAGACTTTTTTTGTAGGTTTCTTATGATAAGACATGCCGAACAAATGTCATGGTTCTGAGAAAAAAATGGATTTGTTGGTTGAATTTAAACAAACATCTGATTGAGTGCAATTGAGCCAGCTGAGTCAAAAATGGTCTCTTAAAACCAAAATGGCTGACTTTCCGTATTTTGGCAGAAATGGCTCTTTTTGGGGTGTCTATCCATGATAGACACATTTTGAGTGTCCATTCATGCTGTCTACTAAAGTTCACGTTTCTCAAGTAAAACTTGCTTTGAGGGCTTCATATGAATGAAAAGTGCAACCAAATTAACTAGACCTAAAATGGCTACTAGGCTGACTTTTTGCATCTTTTCAGATGTGGCTTTTTGGGACTTTTTTATGTGTCTGCTCATGATTGACACGCCTACCAAATTTCAAGTTGCTAAAACTGATGAATCACTTTCTAAGTAAAAATGGCTTTCGGCGCTGATTTTTATTTTAAGACTGGCTGTGTGCAATGGAGCTAACTAAGCCTATAATGCTCTTTTCAAAACAACATGGCTGACGTTCTGTGTATTTGACAAATGGCCTTTTGAGACATTTTTGCATGTCTACTCGTGATAAAAATGTCAACCAAATGTTCATGTTATGAAGAGAAACTGGCTTTGGGATCCACAGCTAATCTGTAATTTTGTGTGATTTTAAAGCAGTTGTTGGAAGTTATTTCCGTTCACCAATCAGGACTTTTATAAAGCATCACTCGAGGAACATTCTCCAGGTAGTTTTTCTTTTTACTGAATAGTTAACAAACGGAACAACATGCTGACATTATCACCAACAGTGCGTCCTTGTTGGCTTCACAGCGTGTTCTGCTCTTAATTAATCCTCATTCAAATGCAGAGAACGCATTTAAATGAACAGCAACTGCTGACTGACAAGTCAATCATGCTGAATCTGTCAACACACTTATAATGTGCAGCCTATTTGTACCGCAATTTGGTAGGATTAAGTACATATTTAGTTAGTAGAAAAACACAGCTAGCTTTAGCCATTAGGGTGCTAACAACAGATTAGCATTAGTTTTCCTGTGATACAGTAGAGCCCATCATATTCTTTATATACGTACATTGCTTACTGTGAGTTTTGATTATAAATTACTATGTGGACAATCATTAGCGAGCTAACAAGACTACAGCATTATTTTTCAGATAAAAGCACACAGGAGCAGACAGGATACAAATTTAATGCCATCTTTATTGGAAAAACAGTGCTTTTCTTTAAAAAAAGAAAGACACTTTGAAGTCAGACCCTAATTAGTTATCAGTAGTCCAAAGTATGAAAATAACAAAGAGTATCTACATCAATTTTACGTGGATTTTCTCTATTTCTATTTCTATCCCCCGTTCGCAGGGGTCCGCTGCATTGTAATTTCTGGTGGCAGCTCTGGTTTTGTCACTCGCAGTTGAAACACTCGCTATCTTTTATTTGTTTGCACTTTTTGATGATTTCCCCCTTGCCTGGCACAACAGTGTGAAATAAAAGTTAAAAAAAAAAAAAAAAAAAAAAAATCTTCATAAATGCACACTCAAAGGATGGCAATTTTTTTTTTTTTTTTTTTGAAGGCTTCGGCTCGGCACGGAGAGCAGCGAGCGCGACGGAACGGCGGTTAACTTCCCAATGTCTCCGCTAACCTCTCTCCAACAAGGGGGCGACTAGAAAGAAAGGCCAACATGAAATCCATTATGCTTAATGCCCCCGCCCCCAAATCCTCAAAAGCCTCGCAGGACCCAATCTTCATCCCTTTCTCCTACAAATGAGCTCAGACAGCTTTGAGAGTCCAACATAAAAAAAAAAAAAGTACAGAGTGTTACGAGTTAGCTTGTGTTCCAAAGACTGCGGCTCTACGGCGGCAGGTGACTCAACTCACTTCACTGCAAGCGGCGTTTTTACAGACATAATTAGCAAAGATTCTTCAAAAAAAAAAAAAAAAGGAGGCTGCAAGGTGTTTAGTCCCACTCTCAGCTGAAGGTGACTCTCAAACTAAACTAACTAAAAAATAGATTTGTGTCTATTTAAAGGACATAACCGTCTGTTACCTGAATGCTAACATACAATGGGAAACTACATTGAAACGCGGGCTAACAATTAGCATCTGTGTAGCGGTTCTGTTACCTAAAGCGAGGTGGAGCTACTTTTTTTTTTTTTTTCTTTTATTATAACCCCCTCCTTCTTTTACTAGCCCTCCATGACTCCATCATCGTCCCAACACTTTCTCAACACTTCCCCCTCTGTAATTATTTCCTCCCTCCTTTTATTATTGCTGCCTACTCCACTGTCCTTCCCACTTTGTTACTTATTATTTAATCTCTCGCTTTCCCTCGCACACACCCGCACACGCACAAACTCGCCATCCTTCCTGTTAAATGGGTGCAGTGACCCCATTACGCTGCGTGGCCGACGACGAAGAAGAGGAAGAGGACGAGGGAGGAAGGAAGAAAGGAAAGGCGGATCGCTTACGTTCTGTGCGGCTTTCAATGGGATGATTAATGAGCGGCCCCTCCGAGGGGGTGTTATCCCTGCTCTGGACCAGCGGGGACGCCGCTGGGTCACACACACACGCGCACACACATACACACACACACATAAGCCTGCATGCACACACGCACACACGACAGCCTTCAGTTGTGACATTATCATTAACAATAGCGGGATAATGGGATGGGGAAGTGGGCGGTGGATGAGTGCTGGCTGCCCACAAACAACAGCGTGGATGACCACGACGTCGTTGATAACGCTTCATCAATGTTGTTTTTTTTTGTTGTTTTTTTTTTATTCTTTGCCATGAAGCGATGACTTTCGAATAAAAACCAAACGCTTTTTTTTTCCCCCCCCCACATCAACATGTCATCGTTGACAGATTTGCAACTGAAATGAGAGCGATTTTTAAATATATACATATACAATCATTTAAAAATAAATAAATAATAAAGAGTATATCTGCATTCAATCAGCAAAACGCGAGCCAATTATTATTATTTTGAAGAGGGCAAATATCGGCCGAAATGATCGAGCGGCCGATTAATCGGTCGTGCCCAAGTACTGAATTGTACCACCCCATTTCCACCTCTTGGCCGCGAGTGCTACAAATCTGTGGTGACATGACAAAACAGTAAAAAAAAAAAAAAAAAAAGCCAAAGAAAAAGCATAAAACCAAGTGTGGTGTGACTTTCCGAGCATATTTGTTTGGTGAAAGTCCGGATTGCGCCACCTCACGTTGACCACTTCCAGCTCTATGGTTATCGTCACCCTTTTCCTCTGTCGTCGGCCCTCTCCTGTGGTAAACCGAAGCTATAAAGACGTTTCAGAGCCTGATAAAACGACGAAATTCACTGCGCCTGCCTGCAAAACAGTGAAATATTGAGAGCAATCAACGCTTTGTGGAGCGTCCTCTGCATTCATTAGAATTGACTGCCCAAAGCACCTGAGCTAATTAGCAAGAAAGTCATCATTTCCACACACATTCTGATTAGAGTGTTGGCTCAATGAGTTGTGCCCCTGCGTGTCTGAGAGCGTCTCATTTGTATTTTGCTCAGTCAGCATGCCACACTTGCGGGGAAAATGTCTTTTTGACACCTCGTGTGCGCCGGCATTGCAAACAGTCGCATCCTGCCGTTGAAAAAAAGGGAAAAAAAAGAACAATTAAAGCCGAAGAAGAAGCTCCATCGGATTACATCGGAATCGGATGCGCCCGTCTACGTTCAGTTTTGCTCATTCTCTTTCCTTGCCGTGCGTTCTGTAAAAAGCGTCGTTTTCGTTTCGCTCCCCCGCTTGTTTTGGCAGCACTTCATGAAGCAGTTGACCCGTGACGCCATCCGGGCCTCATCTGCATTCAAAGCCATTAGCTCTTGTAAAGGACGACTCCGGTGTGAGTGTCACGGGTGAACAGGTGGACGTGTTGCACTTCTATTTGTTACAGCTTTGCTGGTAACTAAGCCGTTTTGCCACACAAAGGAAAAAATATACCGGCGCCTTGAGATACTAGTGACCTGACTTGTTTTAGTTTTTCAAAATATGAGCTGTCGATGGAACGTTTTTTTTTTTTTTTTTTTTTTTTGCTTTGACTTGCAAGCACACAAGCGCCGTATGGCGACAGGTGACTCTTCCCAACTCACGACAAGCAGCAGTTTGGCAGATAATATTAGTGAATATTCAAAAAAAAGAGGCTCCTAGTTTTACTTTCATTTGTATGAAAATGTTTTTTTCAATTTTAGTTGTAGTTATTTTATTTGTTTTTGCTAACTATAATAACCTACATGAAGGTAGACCAAAAACAATATTCACAGGCATATATTCTTTATTCTCTGCGAAGAGCGACTAATATTACTGCCATACTGAGAAGCAAAGAGAGGAGCTGAGCGCACCCACAGATTCACATATTTGCAGATTTTTTTTTCCAATATTTTAAAATATTTTTAACCCTTTCATGCACAGTGGTCACTACAGTGGACAGCTATTTAAAAGTTGCTTTCGCCTATATTAATTAATGTACAGTTTTAAAAATATTTTAACCCTTTCATGCATTAATTATGATTTGATGTAATGATTTAAAATATATATATTTTTTGATTAATTAATATAGGCAAAAGCAACTTTTAAATAGCTGTCCACTGTAGTGACCACTGTGCATGAAAGGGTTAGTATTTGTTGGGGGGGTTGAGGGGGCATTTGCCATTTTGTGGAAAACACATTGAATGTTTATTATAATTTTTTTGAAGATTTAAAAAAAAATAAACCTATATACATATTTTTTCGAATGCCTTTCAATGGCCATAATTTATTTGCGGATTTGAGTTATTCATGGGCGGCCCCGTCCCTGTCCTCCGTCAATACTGGAGGTCAACTGTATGTCTGTCTAAATGTTGCCCCCGGGTGGCCAAGTTGTGCACGGCACAAGGAGCAGCACAAGTGAAGAAGGGAGTGTGACGAAAACGGTCTTAATTCTTTTCAATTCTATAGAAAATTTTAATTACTGTACTGTATAATATTAAAGAGTGCTATTTTTGTCATTAAATGGGGCGGTTCTGTCTCATTGTTAGAGTTGAAATTACATAAATAACATTCACATTTTGAATCACCGCAAAACCAGTGATCGGACTTGCCCCTCATGTCAAACCTCACATATTGCGAGTTCCGTTCAGATCCGGCCCCAATTCCGCGCCAATTGATTGCCGCCTGTTGTAATCGGAAAAAAAACAACGGCGGCCAGGCCAGGTTCTGGAACCCGTAGCGATACATGTCCCCTAAAGCTCTTGCTTTCCTACCCTTGCCACTTATGTGGAGTCCAGCGATAAAGATCTACAGTGTGCAGATTATGGTCGTGTTAAAATGACTGTGCAGTGCTTAAGGACTCCTATCGAGGGTCCAACTCGATCCCCCCCCCCCAACTAGGGTAAGGGCGGGGGGGGGGGGATGTCGGGATGCAGTCTACCAAGACACCTCCTGGCGCTCCATCTGGCTGCTCAGTGACTGTGCTCAAGCAATGGTCACAAGGCTCCTGTTAGTCGCACAATATACCCTGGGATTCTTCCTGATCTTTGGGACGCCGCTCACCCCCAACCCCCGCCCCCACGCCGCCTCTACCGTGGGCCCAGTGAGCCGTTTTAAATGGAGTCCGCTGATAGCAGGCGAGGTAAGACAGGGCTGACGCTGAGGCGGGCGGACAGCAAGAGGCAGATGGACTGCGAGTGAGAGCGTGACTCTGACATTCCTGCTGGGGGGGAATTATCAGTGGCAAACAGAGCATGCACACACTCTCTCTCAAAAATAACGCACATGGAATACATAGGTGCACACGTACAGTATAATCCTCACGGATAAGACACTTTTACCGAGCCCCCTCTATTTACTTTTTGTCCACTCAACACACCCCTCGGGGCAGCCGGGAATGACTGCGGACAAGAGCGAAGCCTTATGGGGAGGGGTGGGCAACTGGTGGCATGCGCCTCGCGCCCACAGTCTGACTGGCCCCATGTGCATGAGGAGTTACGAAATTTGTGTGCTCCAAAAAGCACAAGACAGATTTCGCCCATGAAAGTCGAAATTTAAGTCCAAATACTTTGTGTAAAAAAATGAAAATACATGAAAATAAAAAAAAATAAAAAAAGATGCTGTCCTTACCATTACTGCTGAGAGATAGAAGGAACACTTATACATAGAGATAGAAAGAATATATATATATATATATATTAGGGCTGGCAAAGTTAAAGTGTTAACTATGGAGATTAATTTCAATTTTATAACGCATTAAAAACAATTAACTCAGTTAACTCAGAACAGTCTTTGGATCAAAATATACTTTAGATTTATTTTTTTTCCCACATTATTTTGCACAAGTAAAGCTTCGTAAAAAATTGTAGTTGGAAAATACAATTCATCGCGATCAATTATGGAAAATGTTAAAAAAATGTTAATCGCACAATGTTTTTTTTCCACCTCTCGCAAAAAAATATTTTTCCCCTTACAACACTAATGCTTTTCCTCCCACAACAGTCAGGACTTATTTCACCCAATATTTTAACTTTTGTCTTGATGATTCTACACAATTGATCGCATCATTTTCCGATAAAACCGTGACTTTTTTTTTACGCCAGTTGCCCATGCCTGTTGTGATCATTTTGAGGCAGAGCTGTTATTTTACCGTCACAGATTTATAATGTAATGAGGGGATATGCGTGCAAGTGTACTCTGCATGGACTTGAGTAGGGTGAATATGGGCGTCATCATCGTCGAGATCATGCGGCATGAGCAGGAGTGTCTGTCTGGCTCCCGCCCCAACGTTTCTCCCTGCAATAACAACACACACACACACACACACACCCACACACACACACACACAGCCTTTCTCTTCTCCACTGGGACGCCAACATTAAAGAGCTTTCTCATAATGAGGGAAACTACAGAGGAGAGACTCACACAAACACACATCGGAACACGTCCCATAGTTACGTAAAGGTTATGTAAAAGGCATGAATATTAAATGCTTGGAAAAGTGTATGTACGTCCTGTGTGCGTGTGCGCGCGTGTATGTGTGTGGGGGGGTGTGTGTGTGTGTGTGTGTGTGTGTCAAGCGTGTCCTGTCATTTAAAGGAGGAAAGTGGACTGGGCTCAGCTTCTCTCCCTTTCCACCATTATTAAATTAGAGCTGCTAATACGGAGCTCCAGTGTCAGGCAGAGACTTTATTGACGAGCTCGTCCTCATCCGAACCAAACAAAACAAAACAAAAAAAAGAAAAAAAACAACAAAAAAAACACCCCGCAGTCGATGTTGTATTCAAGAGTTAGCCAGTAAAAACATCTCCCGTCGTGAAATATGGTCTCAATTAAGCCAAAGGATGATTGGGGACCAACGTTATTTGGATCAATTAATTGATCAGATATTATATAGGATAATTTTTTTTTTTTTTTTTTTTTTACACTGAACTCTAAAATTATCCTTAAATTATGGGACTCTAACAAAACTTTTTAACAGTTAAAATGTCACAAAAACTCAACATGAACTTTCAAGCCAGTGAATTTTATCACAGCTACACACATTTACAATTCAGTCATACTTCTGGTAAAGAAATAAAATAAAGATAATTGCTAATGGAGAAATTTCAAGCCAGTGCACTTTGGGTTGCCCACATTCATTGGTCGCCCTTAAGTTAGTTCTTGAAAAATATGGAACGAAACCTCCAATAAGCGTTTTCCCCCACAAAATGTGACTTGTCCCCCCACCCCGCCCCCCAAAAAGTATTTTTCAAAAAACAAAAACACAACCAGATAGATCATGGGCAAATCATCTTTTAGATATGACTCCTAACACACCCCTCACCACAGAATAATCGCTCAGGATAATCATTTAAAAGAATCGCTCTTAACCCACCCCAGTCCACAGAACGATTGCTCGGGATGATCATCTTCTTTTTTTTTTTTTTTTTTTTTTTTTTTTTTAAATCACTCTTAGCAGACCCCACACCACAGAATAATCATGCAGGATCATCTTTTAGGGGGATCGTTTTTTAGCACACCCCACACCACAGATAATGTATCTTGTTTTTAATCCCTGTTAAAACACCACAGACAACCAGATAATCACTCAAATCACCTTTTAGATATGACTCCTAACGCACCCCTCACCACAGGATAATCATTCAGGATAATTATTTAAAAGAATCACTCTTAACCCACCCCAGTCCACAGAACGTTCGCTCAGGATGATTTTTTTATCGTTTTTATTTTTAAATCACTCTTAACAGACCCCACACCACAGGATAATCATTCAGGATCATCTTTTAGGAACATCGTTTTTAGCACACCCCACACCACAGATAATGTATCTTGTTTTTAATCGCTGTTAAAACACCACAGACAACCAGATAATCACTCAAATCACCTTTTAGATATGACTCCTAACGCACCCCTCACCACAGAATAATCATTCAGGATAATTATTTTAAAAAATCACTCTTAACCCACCCCAGTCCACAGAACGATCGCTCAGGATGATCTTTTTTTTTTTTCCAAATCACTCTTAACAGACCCCACACCATAGAATAATCCCACCTCCACAAAAGGAAAAGGTCACGGCATTCGTTTAGTGTAACATGATTAAAACAAAGAGTAATAGTTTGCGCCACGATCACACCCGTGAAAGCATCTGACCTTTAGCGACTGATTGATTGCAGATTTGGTCACGGAAGCATACTGACGTTCACTTCGCCCAATCGCTCACAATCACGTTTTGTTAAACTGTGTGGGTGGACAGCACCGCGACCGCCTAGCGGTTAGCGCGTCTGCCTCACAGTTCCAAGGTTCTCGGTTTGAAGCTTATCTGCGTCTTGCTCCCGCAATACAAAGACATGTTTGTTTGGTTGAATGAAGACTTTAAATTGCACATAATGTGAATGTTTGTTTGTCTAAATGTGTATTCAATTTTCTCTTCTTCTACGGGAATTTTCTCAAAAGGTAACCAAAAATGTGGACATCTTGAGAAAGTATGAATGTGTGCAACATTGAACATTTTGAAGTTGATTTGGTAACAACCGATCACGGCTCACCGAACGGTCACAAGCTGATCTGTGATTGGTTATTACACGAACCCTCAACACGTGATGTCATTTTGAGTCGACACTAAGTGGCTAAATGTGTTTTAAAATCTGTTAATTGGACATGACAAAAATGCAGTTATCAAATTTAATTATAGACAAAATATTAACGTTTTACTGCTGAAAAGTCTTAAATTAGTTAAGTATCCCTTTAAAGTGGAAGTATTTTTTTCAAGAATATGTTCTATGCAAGCCCACTAGTTGAAACAAGCCATTCCGATAAATATTGCGTTTGTGGAATAAGAGTTAATCCACCCGTTTTAGCCATCTCTGGGGGCGGCCATTTTGTCACTTCTGTCGACTGAAAATGACATCACGACTGCTCACAACGACCAATCACGGCTCAGATTCAGAAAACAGGTCAGCCGTGATTGGTCGTTGTGAGCAGTCGTGATGTCATTTTCAGTCGACAGAAGTGACAAAATGGCCGCCCCCAGAGATGGCTAAAAACGAGCAGATGTTGTTGCTTAACTCATATTCCAGAAATAGAATATTAATCAGACCGGACCAGAGAGACGAACTAGCTTAGCGATAGTTAGGACGAAGCTAGGACCGCACAACGCCGATGGATTTAAAACGGGACCAAAATTTTAAAAAAAATATTTAAAAAACGCCCTGGGTTCTGCCATTGGCCAGCGTACGGCGAGAGATTTTGAAGGTTCAAGTAAGTTATCTTAAACTAAAAAGTAAAACCTTTTCATAGGTTGACGCGGCGGCGAACAAGGGGCGATCAATTTTATTTCCCAGAGTAGCATATTCCAAAATAGTTCCAGCAAAGCTCCCGGTGACCCGAGCGCGTCTGCCAGTGCGCGGCAAATAATTGATACCTCGTCAGTCACGCCGTCTGTGCAAAGCGCCCCCTTTAAACACTCGTCGTCACCCAAATTTGTCAACACAAAAGACGACATAATGAGGCATTTTGCCGGCTCGAGAGCTACTCATTTGACGCACTGTCAGCTCGACAATAAAAGCGTAATTGCGGTTTTGACGACACGCACAAAAGCCGGTCCTACAGTATCTCCGTTCTGATTAGTCGAGGATTAATTGGTTTTTATTTTACCCGTGCATGTCTAAATTCCATGAGAGAAACCTTGCGCACTTCACAGTCGGCGGCTGCTGCCGCTGTTGCTGTTGCTTAAGATGAGACGGGGGGGAATTGTCCATGATTAAAATGTTTATTTTCCTCACGATTAAGAAGCAGTAAACTGAATTATGGGATGCTGAATCTCCTCGAAATGTTGCACTTTTATGATCGCGGCGCATTATTTGTCTCAATGCGGGAGAATGTGAAACTGGGAAATGAAAAATGCATGATTACAGCTTATGTGCAAAATTTATCAATAATACGTGTACAAAATGCACGATTTTTTTTTTTTAATGTTGAACAGTTTGTTGTTGATTTAACTCGCTTGAGAAATGGTGAATATGTTAATTTCCTCCATTTTACAATTGGGACTTTTTCTTTTATTCTTGAAGTAGGGCTTTTTTCACCATTAATTTGGGAATTGCACTGGGTATTTTCTCAAATGTTGACCATTTTGAAGTTGATCTGAATTGTCAGTTTGTTGAATTTTGAGAATTTGTTCACAGAAAATGTAAGGCTTCTTGAAAAAGCAGGAATTGCGGGAAAGTTGAATATTTTTAAGTTGTTTTGAATTGGTCAAGAAATTGTGAAATTGGGGTGAATTGGTGAAATTTCACCATTAATTTGATGAGTCTCTTATGGTAATATTTTACATATATATCATATATTTAGAGGCAAATTCTTTAAAAAAAAAAAAAAAAAGATTTTTTTTTATGTTAAATTGAAAAACTTAAAAATCAATTTTTTTTAGCTAAATTGTTTTTAATGGATTTTTGGACGGATGTTTTGAATAAGCTGAACATTTTGACGGTAGAATGCTGTGAGACATTTGCTAAATCTGGAAGTTTTGAAACGTCCAGAAAAGTTTCCGATGAAAATAAACGATACGATGCACTTTCCGTGGCAACGATGCTCCGTTTTTGGCCTTGCCGCTGAGTAGTCGCACTGATTTTCTCCTTTTAAATGAATCACCTTTGTCGTAAGTCACGGCGCAGTTGTAAAAACGTCTCCGTGTTTGCAGAAGCCGGGCGAAGGTTGACGGTCCAGGAACCCGCGGCGGCATTTTATCAATGGCGAACAAATAAGCGGGAAACGGATGAAGGTCAATTTGCCGGATAGAGAGGACTGGACAGGATCACAGCCCGTGCCCCTTTAATTTTGTGGTTTGCTGACCTCTGCTGCCTGTTATCCTCTGAATCTCTACTCAGCTTCTGGCTCCAGAAAAAAAAAACAACAAAAAAAAAACAAAAGCAGCAAAAGACATGCTTAAGGTGGTTGCTGCGTTGCACTTCTAAAAACACACTTTTGCTCTTTTGTCAAATTCCAGCGATGGGATTTGAGTGGAAGGTGTATTTCGGAGAGCGTAGGAAGCGTAGAGTCAGAAGTCCAAACTAACACAGGATGAGTGGTTCCTTTTTATCTCAGTGGCAACGGTTGTATTCGCTCCTTTCCCTTCGCTTTGCCTGCTTCACATTCAAGCTGAGCTAGGGAGCTGTTTATCAATAGGAGATCAATACGATGTCCACAGGAGGGTATGAGATCAGACAACACGCTGGGTTTTTGGGCTTTTTTCTTTTCTTTTTTTTTTTTTTTTTTTTTTTCAACACAAGTTTTTCTAGGTTAAAACAAAAATTCGATTCATGCTAGTGCTGGGCGATTCAAATATGAATACCAACGTTGGTAGTGATCAATATGAGTGGAGTGAGATACTTTAGTTACAGTTCGGGGGGGGGGGGGGGGGTCATTTTGTGCGTAGCTCCATTTTCTATTCCTGTTATTTTCATGTGTCGTACTGATATCACCATCGGTATGCGGGCTCCATACATTCATATTTAATCTGGAACTATTAGGTACAATTTGTATTTAACTTTTACATGCAATACATTTTATTTAAATATTATTTAAGTAAAGCAAAGCCCCCTCCATCATGGGTTGCAGGGTTTTTTTAATTATTTTATTTTTTTTACAGTTAATATCTCCATTTAGGGCGAACTTTTGTTGTATAATTCTACTTTTGACCACAAGATTGCGTCACACTTCTTTTGTTTTAGATTGATGTCATTTTGAAAGAAGAAGAACGAAACAGGAAGTGTTTCAACACATCCGAGTTTTTGTTGAAAATGTTTGATTGTCATCCGCTGTAATCCTGCTTTTTATGCCTACAGAAACTCACGTATGTAGGTTCTTTTTATAATGTACACCTTTGGGCATGGTTGTTGTTGAATATTGTAAGATCATTAGTTAAGTTTGTTAGTGTGGAGGGGAAAAAAAACGGGATTTCTTTACTGTAAACGTTCAAGGATCGAAACATCGTACACTGGACATTATTTTGGTGCTAGCCATTGTTGTGTCTCCCATTTAATATATTATCCAATATATTATTTGTGTTTAAATCAGTTTGTATGATTCAAAAAGTGTGTTTAAAGACCTTAAAAAATGGAGTTATGTAAATGCTATAAAAACATGCATAGCGTCGTTGTCCTGTGAAAAACACTTATGTCCATTTTTTTCGATTTTCATATTTTCAAAACGATCATGTTTTTGACGAATACATGGGCCTACTATACTACTGTATTTTAATATTGGTCATGATGGTGGTATTTTGAACAGCTAAATAGTTCATCAATTTGATATAGCGGTGGACAATTATTATGCGGATAATCTTGGAATCTACCATGTATGTGTGCGAGGAAAATGAACCAAGGGTAAGGGTTAAACATTTCAAGCTGGTGCATCGTGACATTCAAGTTTCTGGGCTCTTATCCAAATGACTTTGCTTTTCTTCCCCCTGCGTTTTGGCTTTATTAGCGCTTAGTCCGTTTAGCGTCGTATTGCTTTCACCGCGCCGTCGCTAGCGCGCATCCCGCTGTGTCTAAATGGACCCCAAAACAAACTTCCAGCGTTTCAATCAAGCCGCGACTTGATTCGGCTGTTTATAGCCTAGCTTATGCTCGCTAGCCACCCACCCCCCGCCAACCGCTTATGAAATGCATGTAAAAACCGGCGTGAACTTCATTGCGCACGCAAACAGATGTGGACGCAAGTTTGACGGCGCCTCATGCGCTTAAAACGAACTGTCAACGGTTCGTGTGAAAATAAATCACTGTTATTTGCGTACCTATGAGATTGGTGGTGTCGTAGCGACAGGTTGAACTCTTTCATGGCTGATAGCATCCCTAAGCAAACTAGGCAGATTGTGTCTAAATTCAATGAACATATAATCGTAATATCATAATAGTTTTAGTGCAAAAGAGGTTGGTTTGGTGGAACTGTTTTCTTTTTTCATTTACTGCCACAACTTGTATATATATTTTTATGTGTACGTTTACAAGGCACGGGCGAGTGCACCATCATTCTGAAAGTTTCCACTTTCCACAATTTTGACGTCAAGATTTCCGCATGGATGTAGAAAATATTGTCAAACAAAATCTGACATCGGGTAAATCCGCCTCAGCATTAGTTGGTGCTATGCTACGGCAGTTTGACTTTGGCAAATCATCTGCTTCAGAAAGAAAGTTCTTTTTTCACATTTTTTTGGTAATTGTGTTCAATGAAATTTTGATATAGTACTCAGTATCTGTGAGTCCTCAAAATGTGAATATTTGTACTGGTATCGGTCTGGAAAAAAAGTGGTATCGAACATCCCTAATATAGATCCACTGTGATCTCTAAATTGCAGCTTGTAAATGAAAACGCTGATACAAAACATTATTGGAATTGGACTCATTTTTGTTCAGAAATTTCTCTTGTGATTTGACACAATATATGACATGAAATTGTAATCAATAAAAAAACAAAAATGGGGGCAATTTCTGAATTGAGCTCTTTTTTGTTACATAATTTATTATTTATACAAATAACTTCAGTATTTCTCTGTCCTCTGATTGGCTGGTCAAGCAAAGTTCGACGAGCAAAACACATCTGTAGCCATCTGTGCCAATTAATACATTTAATACAATTGGGGCTGTCAAAATTAAAGCATTAACTATGGAGATTAATCTAAATTTTACAACGCACAAAAAAAAAATTAACTCAGTTAACTCAGTTTTATTTACTTCCTGTGGCAGCTTCCCTCTGCTCGCTTTGCAGCAGAACTTAAGAGAGTCGCTGTTGTAAAGATGGATTTTTACGTAGCTTAACTTTAAAAAGTTGTTTGACGGTTCATTGTAGAAATCTAAAATAATTTACACACTTTGCAAAGCCAAATTCAAATACCATATTAGTTGTGCGTCCATGGTGCATCGATCAACTGTTGTATTTTACAGGAAAAGAATCGTACTCTAGGATCAAAGAAAGCCAATGCAACAGTCTTTGAATCAAAATATACTTTTAATTGTTTTCCCACATTAATTCCAAGATTACTCGGTTCCAAGCTTCGTAAAAAATTGTAGTTGAAAAATCGGATTAATCGCAATCAATTATGTCAAATATCGCGATTAATTAGTGAAAAATATGTCATCGCTTGACGGCACTAAATATAATAAACATCTATGGTGTGTATTAAGTTTCGATTTTTTTTCATGTTATCCGATAAATACTGATTCTGAACCGCTCCGGATGATTTACAGGGCGCAGTCGAATGTTGTTTTATTGTTTTTGTGTCGTATTCTTTTATGGCCATGCGATAGTGGTGGTATTAAGAGGCAAATTAAGTCGGGTCAGTCCCCCCTTAAGGCCCGGTGCCGAATGCACCGACCGCCACCGATGAAACGGTATTACTGCTTTGTCAGGGCAGGTTCACTCAGCACATTAACCGCCACGACAGGCTCTGGGACGACCATGTCAACAAGAAGGAGATAAGAATCTCGTCAAATTCGTACCAGAGCGACGAGGTCCTCCTGGGCCCTGCGTCGTCGTGGTTATCTGCCGCTGCAGATTTGGCCCAAGGTGTCGTGCGTCTGAGATGTTGTCTTCCTCTTTATGCTTTCGCCCCGTGTTGCCTTATCTGATGTCACCTTCTAATCCGTCACGCGAGCGTCCCTACGAGCGATCTCGTACAAATGCGGATTACGCCGAGAAATAAGGTCGGCAACCTCGTCTGGAAACGGTAAAATTAAACCCTGTTTTTTTTTTTGCTAGCCCCAAACATATTTTATTCATCTTGTGTGTGAATAAGTGTTGTGATTTTTTTTTTTTTTTTTTTTCTCTTTTCAACTTTGACGATAATACGAGCTGCTCGGCTTGCCAGCAGTTATTTTGTGTGACTAAGTGCCAGTTATTTCCATTGGCACATTCGCATTGCACGAATATCTCCAGAGAAGGTCATGCACAGTGTCAAAACAACTCAGATGCTTTTCAAGCAATATTAACTCATATGCTTGATTCACAGAATAAGCTTGATTTCAACACAAAGTGCTGAACTTTCAACGGAGCGGAAACACCCCTCAGGATCCCTTACGATTAAACATGCCAAAAACGCAGACCAATCTGAACTGGACTATACCGGTCGGTGGAAATGGTGCCCGCCTCTGCAATTAACATTCGGAGTACGAGAGCAGTCATTTTGACTGTTTTCAAACTTTGATGTGTGATTACTCTGCAGAGGTAGAAATAAGATGCTCCTGGCCTCTTGAGTTTTCCTAATTCTGTATATTCATGACCATGGTGCAATTTTTTTTGGTATTAAACAATATAAAAATAGTTACGAGTCATTATTCCTTTAACGACCCAGTCAATTTGACAGCTCTAGTTACTCTCGCACGTTGCGCCGGGACAGCGCCGCCTGGTGTCTATAGCAACCGCCGGTTGCATTGAGAAACGCTGCTGGTCGCCGTGATTGATTAAAAAAAAAAAAAAAATGCATCCAGCATACATCTGCTTTAGAATATTGACGAGTCTGAGGATGAATTTGCTCGGCTGACACGCAGCGCGCCCAAGTCAAAAAAAGTGAAAACCAATTCAAGCTATTTCCATTAGCACATTCACGTAGGAATACATCCGGAGAATGTAGTGCACTGTGTCAAAACAACTCAAGATACTTTTCAAACAACATTACTTCCAGCACTTAATACAGGGAATAGCATTCAGGAAGTGTTACAAAACGGCCACGTTTCAACTTCTCTTTGTTTCTATCTTGAGAGCAAGGAAGAAAAGCTCGCCGGTGATTCCCAAGCGGTCGCCGTGTTGCAGGTTGACTGCTCTCCAATTCCTCCGGAGGTGTGTATGCGTGTGTTTATAAAAGCAACCCAACACCTTCTGCGGCTTCAAAAGGGTCCCTTTCTCCGCAGTTCTGATCCGTGAAGGGAAACGCTTGCCGTTGCGTGATGGCGTCGTGTAGCCAGCATAAGAAGGCGCAGGCAATATGTATGAAAATGAGCGCCGCAGTGTTCCGGGGGCCTTAAAAACCAACAGAGACGATGTCGTAAAACACAAGCAACACCGAGCCCCCCCCCCCCCCCCCCCCTATTCCGTTTGAATAATATTGCTTTGGGGAGAAGGGGGGGGGGCTATCAGTCGTCATGGCTCTCAGCAAGACTCAAGGGATTTAAGACTGCAGCAACAACAACACGAAAGGATGCGAGCGGATAAAATCCACAAGTAACGTTTTGAATCATGACTACACAATGTATAATAATACGTGTGGCGGGCATTATGCGAGAAGCTAAAATAAGACGCATGTGCGGCGAGATACGTGAATGTGTGATCATAAATGTGGAATATGCCTGTAGATGTGAACGATGTCCCGTTAATGTGCCCAACGATCCATAAATGCGTACAAAGTTTGGTAAATGTGTCCGAAGCAACACCTGCAGACAGACAATATGACAATACTCAGGCGTATAGTCTTTATCCTCTGCAATGACAACTCATAGACGTGCCTTGTTGATGAGCTGAGAGAAGTCGGGATGTCTCCATGAACATTGTCTGTCTGTCTTCTAGTATTGCCCCCCAGGCAACCAAGGCGGGCACACCAGAAAGTGGCCATTCAAATGATGCATTCTATTTAACTATGTCATTACTGTAGGTTTTTATTGTGCAATATTGTAGAGTGCTATTTTTCTTCATTAAAATATATATTACAGCCATTTTGTTTTTTTTTTGTTTTTTTTTTTAGGGGGAGGATGGAATGGTTTAATGGCATTTCCCTTCATTTCACAAAAATTCTACACGGGAAAAAGTGTGCAGGGTTTTCTAAACGGGCATAAAGATCATAAAATGTTTCAAAAAAGTATGAATTTGTATAAATGGAGACAGAAATCCCTAAAAGAACAAAAACAAACCCCCAAAAATGTGGAATGTGCAGAAGGATGTTAATCCTCGAAAATATCTGCAAAGGTCTACAACAAGTGTTAAAAAAAAGAAATCTGTAAATGCGCAAAAACATCCACAAATATGCAAAATGATGGAAAAAATGATCTGTACATTTTCAGAATGATCTGTTAATTTGCAAAAAAATGCTCTAAATCTGTGCCAAAAAAATCCTACACACATTGGTAAGGAAAACATTTTTACACTCTAAAAACTGCTGAGTTAAAAGTAACCCAAACCGGGTGAAGGGTCCAAAAGGGACCGAGCGAATGCTCCATAATTTACCCAGAGTGCATTGGATGGAAAATTTGACCCAGTATGTTGGGTCAAGATTTTGAATCCAAGTACTACTGATGAGTTAAAGCTCCCAAGAAATTGGTTACCACTATAGATGTGATTAAAAATGAGACTCATTTTATGACCAACATTTTCTAAGAATAAGAAGCAACTTTCCCTCATCAGGGGTCACTCACCTCCACCAACCTTTTACAATCTTTCAATTTACTTCGACGTCAGTAGACAGAAAAAAAAACCTCCAAAATGGCGATTGCAGCTTCAGCAATTCAACCCGCCCAAATCTAATCTTCAACCCAATCTGCTGGGTGCAAATAAGTAAAGGTAAGCACATCTGCTTACCCAATGTGGATTTGGAAAAATAACTCAGCATTTTTTTTTTTTTTTTTTTTTTTTTTTGGTGTGTAGGGAACCTCCACTGCCAGCCAGCATGCAGCATCTTCAGCCTTCCGCATGAGTGTATTCTGCTTAAGCACTCGCTCGTGTTGATGCCTCTTTATCCACAGTCTGTCAGATGTATATTTAATGCGGGTGGCTGGTAGGAGACGACACCAGCTACAACCTACAGACACGCTTTTGGTTTTTGAACTAGCGTCGCTTTACACACAGTAGATCAGACAGGCTGGAGAGTGTTAGTGAGCGAGAGCAAGCGAGTGGAAAAACAGGAACGCTCACAAATGGCTCTCAATGTACTTTTGTGTTCGCACTGGCAGAAAGCAGAAAGAGAAATGCCAACCCAAAAAATATTTTTGTTGTTGTCATTAAGAGTTCTTGAGCGTAGAATGTCAAAGTTAAAAACTAATTTATGCCATTTTGGATGAAGGCTGTAACTTAGCAACATGTGGGAAAAGTAAAGTGAAGTGAATAATTTTTCAGTTGCATCTAAAGTCCACATCAATTTTCTTTATTCTTGAAAAAATTGTACCAAAACAACAACATGTTTTCATGCTGTTCTTATTATGGACTCTTTGTGTTAGCCTTGGTTGCTCTGAGTCCCACTCTGCCCCGCTGTTGTATGGTGTTCCACAGGGTTCAATTGAGGGGCCCCTGATGTTTTCATTGTATTTGCTGCCACTGGGTTCACCTTAAAAGAGCATGGGATTTACTTTTACTGATTTGGGACCCCTGAGGTTGTATCTAAAGCCAAAACACATTAAACACATTAAAAAAAAAACACACACATTTCTATTATTTGGATTATGATTCAGCATGAGACTCAGCATTGTTTTAGTGTTTTTAAGGTGTTTACTGTTTTTTATTTTCTTAATTTATTGTTATAGCTGTCATGGTTTTTATATGTCTGATTTTTACTTTATGTACAGCATTTTTTATGTAGTTTACGGTTGTTATTAAAGCGCTCCATGAATAAAGTTGAGTTGAGTTGAGATATGGGTTGTTTTCGTGGGAAAGAATTAATGTATTGCATTTCGGAAATAAGGCTGTAACAACAAAATAGAGGAAAAGTGAAATAGTGTTCATAATTTCCCGAAGCACTGTAGCAAGTGGTCCATTCAGATAATATTTGCACCTGACATGCCCTTTCTCCTTGCGCCTTAGCTCATTATTCAGGGCCTTTCTCTCCCTCTCTTTCTCTGCTTTTCTTCTTGTCGTTCGCCCCGTTGGAGCCAGTACCATCCATTATTGTTGTTTGCCAAAGTAGAACTATAATTTCACAGGCGAGGAGCCCGATCGGGTCTGGAGTAGTGATTAATAATCTGAAGACGAATGAACGATTGCGGCCCACATATTCGTCTGTAGCTAATTATTCGCTGCGTAATCGCGAAATAGATTACGGACCTATTCGAATGTGAGGTGGGGGAGTGGAGGGGGGAGGTGGTGGGAGGGGGGGGGGGGGGGGGTAAGCACGGGTGGGCTTCCAAATATAGGCCCAGGAATGAGATTAGTACACCGGCGTGGCCATCATTTGGACTTGCATCCGCTGTTGTTCTCTTGCTCTGATGAACGTGTCGCGATGCTTCGGGCAATGACATTACCGAGAGTCCTGTAATATTTGTTGCATTATTTAGTCGTTTGTTTCCAAAAATGTTCACTTGAAATGCATTTACAGTGGTACCTCTACTTGCGAAATTAATTAATCCTGGAGGAAATTTCTTAAGTAGAACATTTTGTAAGTCGAGACGCGTTTTCCATGTAAATGCCCTAATTCGTTCCAGGCCCCCCCAATATTCAGACATAAATGTTTTATAAAGCATAAAAATGCATCAAAACATGTAACAAATATTGCACAATAAATGAGACTTGTGCATAATGTAATAAAAAACTAAGAATAGAGTAAAGAATAAAAATGATGGTCGTTTACCTTTTAATTGCTGTACTCGTCGCTTTTCGCCCTGTTTGGTTCATGTTCTCTCTCAGAAGTGTTTTTTGCCCGTGTTTTTTGTAAACAACTGATTGAATAACGTGGCGACTGTCGATACATTACGGTCATATTCTTTGAAGAGATCAACCAAACGCATCCCCCTTTCATACTTTACTATTATCTCTTGCTTTGTTTGTATGGACAAAAAAAAAACAAAAAAAAAAACGATTTTCTCCTTTTTTTCTTTTCCTCGTTTCTAATTCCCGTCAAACTATCGGAACACCTCATGGCCCGAGGGGGCGAATGACGAAGACGCTGCATCGACATATCTATCACATATAAATCTATCTACCTGCACTCATAGACATGTACGGTCGAGGTCCCTCTTAGCCAATGGGACGCCAGGAAGATGCTAGGCTCGCCAATGGCAGAGCAGCTATGAGTATGTTGCGTTCAGGAAACTCCGGAGCTGCGAACAGCAGCCCACACTGTATTTTTACCTTTCGGATCCTGAAATTTCTTTCGTAACACTAGGCAATATTTTCCTGTTGAGGCGTTTCGCAACTTGAAAATTTCGGATGACGAGACGTTCGTAAGTAGGGGTACAACAATTGATCTATCTCATTAAACAATTTCCATCCATCCATCTTTGGTAGCGCTTATACTCACCATAGGGCAAAATAAATCAATTGAAATTGACTTGGCAATGTAGTCGAACGCATTCTGCAAAAGTCAACCCCCCCCAATCTTTTATCGTTACGTCCAGGCTGGCATCACTTACAGTTGCGCAACGTTATCAAATCTCCACTTTCAGCCTAAAAAATGAAAATGGACCACACTGTTGATGTTACGTGTATTATTCTTTTAAGTTAGTTGACATGCTGCACAAGTAATCTTCTATAAGATGTTGTATCAACTTTTTACCAGTAGAGGGGGCTAAGAGAGATAATTGCATATGCGCCAAAGAGGCATTTGGGGAAGGTGGAGGGGTGGACGGGGGATTAAGGGGGTCCAAGCAGATTCCAGGGGTGGCACTGCCCCTTTCAGCCTCCGCCAGTGCCCCCACCCCTGTCGTAGCGCCCCTCGCCAATAGCGATAACGCCGTGCGTGTCTTTTCCCTGGACGGGTGAAAGCAATAGCGACGGGAGACTTTGAGAAAATGGCTGCATAAAAAAATTTTTTTTTTAAAAACTGCCTCGGTTCTGTTTTCTTGTTTTGTTTTTCGGCTGTGGTCTCAAGGCGGCTAAAGCATCCTGCCGGGAGGACGAGGAGGAGGAGGAGTGCGAGTGACGCCAGCAACTCACACAAACCCAGAGAAAAAGCGTCCCCGTGTGTAAAGCCAGCCTCCCAACAACTGATAATTCACAGTTTGCATGTTAAACTGAGCGCTATTCATTTATATTCATGCATTGTGCGCGCGTGCGTGCGTTTGCACAGCTTTGCTTATTTTGGCCCGCCTGCTAAAAATGAGCATTATGATCAAAACAAAGGTCACATAATCCTGCTTTGCAGAGCAGAGTTCCATCACTTTGCTCTATACAGTGTGTGCGCGTGTGTGTGTGTGTGCGCGCGCGTGCGATTGCACGTTGCCAGGCAACCGCATTGTCATTTTCACCTCCAGTGAAAATGATTTTGTGAACTCACCCAAAAGTGCGCACCCACCTCTTTGTGACCGACACACACACGCGCGCGCGCAAAAGTTAGGTTTCACTGCAGTAAGCATCAAGTCGAGCGTAAATTTAACACGAACAAATTTGCCATGTTAATTGGAATTTGATGTGAATTAAGTTTGAATACAACATTTATAAGGGGCGTTCATCCCTCCACCAAAGACGATTTTATACGGTTTTGGATGTGTGAAGTGCGAAAGATTCGAAGCGCGGTTTGATTTGAAAGTTGAACGCGGTTGGGCTCAGTTCGAGAGGGGATGGTGCCACCATTTTTTTTTTTTGTTGTTGTTGCCATTTTACATAGATTTGAATGAACTTGTCAGCACTGCAAATGTGCCGTAAAAGACAATTTGATACAAATCTCGATCTATTTCAAAGTGGAGCGCTTTCATTTGCTGCGATGCACTTTTTTTTTTGTTGTATAGTGTAAGAATGATACAGTTTTGCATCATGAATTCATTGGCATTGGTTCTGGAGTAGTCAAATAATACTGTACACACATGAATAAATAATTAGGAGAAAAGATGTTATTTAAAGCGGAAGTCAACCTAAACATTTTTTTTTTTTCAAGAATATTTTTCCCAGCAGGCCCACTAGTTGAAAACGCGGCATTTTGATTCATTTTGCGTTTGTGGAATATAAATTAAGCAGCAAAATGCACTCATTTTTAGCCATGTCTGGGGGCGGCCATTTTGTCACTTCTGTCGACTGAAAATGACATCACAACTGCTCACAACGACCAATCACGGCTCAGGTTCAGAAATCAGGTAAGCCGTGATTGGTCGTGGTGAGCAGTTGTGATGTCATTTTCAGTCGACAGAAGACAAAATGGCCGCCGCCAGAGATGGCGAAGAACGAGTGCATTTTGCTGCTTAATTTATATTCCACAAATGCAAAATGAATCAGAATGCCGCGTTTTAACTATTGGGCCTGCTGGGAACATATTTTTGAAAAAAAATATGTTTGGGTTGACCGCTTTAAATGGAGAATTGTAATTTTAGTGAAGAAAAATAAAAGTGTTGTAATTTAACAAGCACAAAGCGAAACTATTATGCTCAAATTTCTCAACACCAAGTGAGAAAAAGTTGTAAAGTCATGAGAATTCCATACGACGAATAAATTCAGTTTTCAGGAAAAGTTTCTTTTTTTTTTTTTTTTAACAGTGATTTTCTTTGCAACTTGCTCGTCATTTGGGGTGTTTTTCTTGTTTTCTTCTTCTCCCCTGGTGACTTTGCCTCTACTACTGTTTCTGCTTGCGTTCCAAATAAGGCCGGTGATGATAGAATGAGGCAATCTCGACTCTTTAGGGCACTTGTGTGTGTGTCGGAGGCGCAAACACGGCAAAATGAGTGGAAATAAGAAACGTGTGTGTGTGCTCATTAAAAAGGGAGGGCGGGGGGTGCGAGGGGATAAGCCCGGCCGTGGCCGTCAGCGGCGATTTAGCGATGGAGAAGTGAAAGGTCTCTCATCTCGCCTTCTCCCTCGCCGTCCATTATTAATTGCCATTGTTCAATAGTGTCAATGTCCTTTGCCTGTCAAGTCCCCCCCCGCCCCGCCGACGCTCCCCCCCACCCCCCCAACTTGTGACCGCTTTCAAAGGGAACTTTGACGCTGAAAGAAGGGGAAGCGCCTCCAGTCTTCAGTTTGCTCACGCTGTATTTAATCTATCCTTAAAATGCTCTGTACTGTATGAACAAACGGAATAGAGAAATATCCACCACGTTGGGTTTCCCACAACTTCTAAATGCTTCAGTAGTCACAGGAAACGGCCAAAAACGCAGCGGGAGGAATGAGACACAAAATGACAACAATGAGGGGAGAGCGAAATTGAGGAAAAAAAATATATCAAGTCATTCAAAAAATTTGGTCATTGTACTGGGCGCCTTGAGGTTTTTCAAGATACGAGTCATTATTTGGTCGATTTTTTTTTTTTTTTTTTGCTTTGACATATGGTTATTGCCACTCTCAGTTGTCAAACTAAACGTCAAACAAAGAGAATTAAACCTTGTGTATTTGCCTGGATGCTAACAAACAATGGGAAACTCCAAAGGAAAACAGGCTAACAATTAGCATCTTTGTGGCAAAGGGTATCTAAACACAAACGGTGCAGCAACACATTAGACAGGTAATGTAACAATACTCGCAGGTATATATATACCTGGAAACCGATCTTGCTGCCCAAAAACTAAGAAAGATGTCTGACCATTGAAAGAAAAAAAAAAATCTTTTAGACTAAATTTAGGATCTTTGCATGAATTGTGCCCACAAATGGCCACGGACAAGCTGTAAGGGTAGAAAAATCCAACATAGAAAAATATCACTCAAGCACTTTTCACACTGCACTTAGCAGTTGCTCGGCGCATGGCGCTGCTCGCCTCCTCCTCATCCTTCTTAAAAAGAGCCAAGTCAAGGCTTTCTTTTGCAACAAAGAAAGTTACGTCTCGTCAAGGTGCGGTCTACTTCTCGTCTAAAGCAGCAGCCAGTAGAGATCAACGATTCACTCAAGGCCCGATTCGATCCGATTTCGGATTTCCAGTTCCCGATTTTCGATTCCATTTTTAAAAATTGCTATCATGCTTGTCTCTGTGCACTAGTGTGGTTCTGCAGCCATCCGCAAACGCAAAGAAGTTTGGCGCAAAAGCATAATTTGATCTACACATTCAAAATGTGCTATGCATCTGGAATGAAAAAAACGTTTCAAGACGACATTTCATCATTTTCAACTCGATTTTTCGATTAAGCGAATCAATTAATCGGGTCGAATCGATTTTAAATCGATTTTCGATTAATCGTTACATCCCTGGCAGCAAGTCTCCCTTTTTACTTCCTGGTTGTGCGACATCAACACTTTCAAAATATCGTCACTCTTGTGCTGCCACCCGATCACTTTACACTGAGCGAGTGCAGTGCGAAAAGGGCTTAAGACTAAACAAAACCCGAATAAAAGCGTCATTGACTTTCAATGGTATCTCTCAAACACCTTTAAGTGCTCCCCACAGTCAAGTACGTGAAAAAAATAAAATAATAATAATAATAAGTACACGGTCGAACAAAAGCAGGTTGTCGTTGATTAATATTTGAGCGTTTCAAGGACCGAGCTTACATTTCGCAGGGAGGAGGACACGTGATTTTTCTTCCCAGCCTAGATTTAAGATAAAGGTACGGTATTAAAAAGTCCTCCAGCCGTGGTTGTGTTGTCTTGACTCGCAATCAAATCATCGGGCTCGGCCTTGACGAGCTCGCGTACGACTCCCACAAGTGCCAAAGAGCGCGGCGCGTTTCTTCATCTTCTTTTCACTCTTTCAATCGCCGCCTAGTTGTCATCCCATCAGTGGGTGACAAAGGGATACGGCGTTCATTGAAGGTTTGCTTTGGCTACGGCAGCTACTCGAACATGCTGACGCACGGCCACGACTGGAGTGTTAATGTGGACATTCTGGCAATTTCCCGGTGGGCCTGGCCGCTACGGCGTATAATCCGCCGGGGCTTGCTACTCCCGCCCGCACATTCATTTCCTCCAGCCTGCGGATCCGTTTTGAAATCAAATCATGTGCGTTTGCGATATTTAAATCTGGTATTGCCTTCTCGTACACTTTTTCTAATAACACTCTCATTGTATTACATATGGCACTGATTGCGTCGTTGCTACTTAGGATGTCGCCACGTCTCAGTAATTTAAGACCATAAGGAGCAATAATCGAATGCGCGACGACTATGGAAACAACGCCGCTCGGATGTGTGGTGGCCATCTGGAATTTGAGGAGTTTCCCGAACAGCCGGTACATTCCGTGCTGAAATTGTCGGCGCATACTAGAGGTGGGAACGATAATAATTTTTTCGATGCATCGTTCCGAATCGGTTCATAGGTATTAATAATCGATATTTAAAGTTTGGATAAAAAAACTAAAAGCGCAAGCCATTACGCGCGTTTGTACGGCAGACGTCTGCGCTAGGCTAAGCTAATACGTGGCTAGGTGGCAGGACAAGCAAAACCTCATACGAGCGGAGCCAAGTGTGAAATATGAATCCTTGCGCTTCCTTGAATGTTTTGTTTTAAAAAAGGTTTACATGGACTATAAAATGTAGTCATGCATCAGAACCGAATCACAGGCCTCTGAATCGGAATTTAATCAAATCGTGAGCCTCAGAATCGGAATCGCATCGAATCGCGAGTTACCCATAGATTCCCCTAGCGCATACCATATTTTCCCACAGGCACTTGGCAGGTAAGAAAACATTTCCGTCTTGACACCCTACCCCCATAGCCCACACAAATGAAGAAGGAGGGTGAGTGTCAGATGGCGGCGGGAAAAAATGGTGATGGGGAGGCGGGATTGAGCGTATTGGAGTGGGGGGGGGGGGGGGTTACAGAGCGGTGGAAGGAAATCGATGCTCCATGTGCGATGCATACAACTCTCAATTATCCTACTGCAGCCTGTCAGCGGCTGAACAGGGAAGACGCCAGGAAGAGGAGGTGGAAGAGGTCGGTTCTCGATGTAACATTGGTGCAAAACCCTAGTTTGGTGTCCTAACCCAAGATTTGAAACCCTACTTTGAAACCCTTACATCGGGGGTTTCCAAACCCGGTCCCCGAGGGCCGCTATCCTGCATGTTTTGGATGTTTCCTTCCTCCAAAAACAGCTGATTCAAATGATCAGCTCATCAGCAAGCTCCTCAGAAGCCTGATAACGATCATGATCACACCCCTGTTTTACAAGAAACCTTAACCCTGGCTTGAAAGAGATTTTTTTTTTCCCGTGGAAAATACTCTATCACCTTGATCTAACGGACTAATTGGTAGAACGAGTCACCCGTTAGAGCCGATTATTCGTTACATCTCAGGGTTGTTTTTTTTCGTGGCATAAAAAAAAAAAAAAAAAAGGAAAATACAGCAAAAAATTATTATTATGCTTTTGTTTTTGCCTAAAAATGCCCAGTAGAGTACAAAATACAAAATTATTGTAAATATATATATATATATATATATATATTTCTTTTTTTTGTTTTGTTTTTTTTAGAAGCCGCAAACTGTTTGGAAAGTTTTAAAGTTAAATCTTACCTTACCTTGGTGATGCTTGAGAGGAAGACAAAAGCGTACATCTGGTCACATTTGTGAGCTTCCTTTTCTTCACCTCTGTAACAATTAGATGCCAGAGATGAGGGCTTTACAAAAAAAAATTATTGTGCACTGTTCTTTTCAAAAGACGTGTAACTAGGGGAATGCATCAGTCACTGGGGACTTTGTGAGAATGTGGGCAAAGACAAAAAAAAAAAAACTGGTGTGACTTGAGTCTTCACTGAGATGGATGTTGTAAGCGCGTCTGTCGGGCCACAAGGAGCAAAAGCTAATGTGGAGTTATCGACATTGTCTAACAGAAGCAATATTCATAATTGGTCATGGCTGCGTTTCCCCACCGGTCGTATTGATCCCCGCCGAACATGTTTTTAAGCTGCCAAGCAGGAGAAAGAAAAAAAACGCTGGTGACGATCAATACCTGTTCTTATTTTGGATGTTTTGTTCTTTTATTCCCGAAGAGAAAACACGTTTTTTTATATGTCACTTGCATCTCTAATCACCCCAACAAAGATTCGAGGGCAACGAAAACATAACAAACATAAACGTGGGCTGTCACATAATAATAAAACAATAATATGTTCTATGCGAACCACTTATTTTACAGACGTCATTGCGATTGGTTAATATGGAATATAAATTGAGCAGAAAGATCCACCTGTTCTCAGCCATATCATGGGGCGGCCATTTTGCCACTTGCTGCCGACTGAAAATGACGTCACAGTCGCTCACGGCTCACCTGTTTTCGGAGTTTGATCGTGTGACGTTTGCGAGATGAGCCGTGAGATAGCAAATTAAGTTTGTTTACTGTAATCACATGAGGGATCAGTCCACTGTACAATCATTTTGTCGTATACATTGCTCTTGCTCTTTGCCAATACATGTGTTTAAACGAGTATCATCGTAAAAGTGTATAAACACGTTAAAAAAAGAAGCGCCGTAAAATGCTATCAAACACACCTGCTGTAGAAACACGCACTATTATGAATTGTCTCCTCTTACTCTACTGTACGCTCTTTTCTTTTTCTCCCAGCACATGCATTCATGAATGGGTTTGTCGCCCCTCCATCTCTCTCTCTCTCTCTCGCTCTCTCTCTTTCTCTCGCTCTCTGTGTCTCTCTCTCTCCCGCTCTCTCTCTCTCCCTCTCTCTCTCTCTCTCTCTCTCTCTCTTGAGTTAAAGTGATCTATTGATCTCGATCCTGTTCAGTAAGCTAGCACTGAGTTTGGAGAAACTGGCCGTCCTTGCAGATTGGAGCGTCGGCCGCCTCCCATCGATTAAAATGAGTCATCGGCGTGCCTTCAGATTGCATTTATTTTTCTGTGGAGCGTAGCGGCACATGTATGTAAATGTGAGCGCGTGTACGTGTGTGGACAAGCCATTATTAGAATAATGGTTCTATGGAATTGCTGCAGTGCCTTCAGATTGAGCGGATGATTATTTATTATTACTGTATTTGTATTATTATTATTTTTTTTTTGCTTGGACTAACAAACAAAAAAGTGGCAGCATTGAACTCGATCACCTCACTTCACAATAGCTCATTGCTAACATACAATGGAAAACACCAGAGATATGCTAACGATTAGCCTTGGATTTCAACTCTAATCCTAGTTTGAATGTATACTGTCAACACAAACCCTAAAGCCTGGTTGACACGGCAGGATTTTGAAATTGTTGGCTGACCTCCAAACTCCAAGAGACCCCACACGTGACTAGAAAAAAATCACTCCGTATTACAGTTTTACAGTGAACCAGGCTTAATTTGAAACCCTAGCCTAGACCTCAAACCCTACTTTTGAAGCCCTAACCCTGTCTTGAAACCCTACTTTGAAATCCCAACATAAAATTGGAAACCCTAAACTTGTCTTGATACCCTACCCTAACATGAAACCCTAAGACCGAAACATTTATGTATAAACATCTGATATTGTTTATTGTAATGCAGACGAATTTGCTTGTGTTTGTTAAAAGAATACTTGGGAATACTACCTTGAAAAAAATAATTACATAATAAATCGCAATCATAATATTGAGGGGGCAAAATAAACACAAAGACATTATTTTCCCAAATGGTTCAACCCTAGTTAGCACAAAAGACATGACGCGCAAGAATAGGATGGGTGTTTGGGAAGCGTCTCAAACGGAACCAAATGAACCTTTTAAGGCTCATAAGCACATTTTTTTTGCTCTCGCTTGTTAACAAGACGGCGGTGGCTTTGAGCAAAAGAGCCACGCCGAAGCTAATTAGCCACTGACAGTCTTGTTGCCACCTACATGTTTCCCGGGAAGCCAGTTAGCATTTCTATTCCAGAATGTTTTTGAACCACACACACACAAAAAAAATGCACTGCGAGTTGGCTGCTTCACCACGCACCCGCTTAAGAGCTACTTTTAGCTCTCAGCTGTGTTTTTGTACCTATTTTGAGGGAAAGCTCAACGAACGATAGCAATTGTGGTAATAAGCCACTAAATCTATCTAACAACCACTGCTTGCATTTTAATCAGTTCCAAAAATATTTTGTAAACCCTACTTTGAAACCCTAAAATGAAAACTTGACCCAGACCCGAAACACGCTACCATACAGAACTCATAGCTCAAGTCGTCATCCGTCATCGAGTTGCTCATATCTCAGGGCGCCGCTGTAAATGTAAATGACCTGAATTGTCATCTTGTGCCATGGCGATAACATGGCGACTTAATGAGCGCTGTGTGCATCATCACCAGATAAAATGGACGTCAACAACAGAGAGACACTAATTAAGACTGTGCCATTTCCCTTCTCACATCACATCTATTGTCTGGAAAGGTGCCTCTCGTTATGATTGATGGGCCTTTTATTTCGCGCGTGCGTCTGTGTCTAATGGTCAATAGCCCCCAACAAGTGGCGATGATACAAGTTCAAACCCCACTTTGAAACCGCGATCCTGTCTTGAAACCCTAATTTGAAACTAGGGCCCGACCGTTTTGGCAGAATTAATTGGCCAATTCATTTAAAACATATATAATGGGTTGAATAATTTCCTTTTTGCTCCCTTAATGTTAATTATGGGCAAGACATTTGTCTGTTTTACAATACTAGCCATTAAATAGTTGTTTAACTTGAACACAGAGAGAGAAATTGGCAATCATCGACAAATATTTTTTGCAGAATTTAACGTGTCAAATTGCATTTTTTTTTAAATCTAGCCAAAATAGACCAAAAAATACTGGCCATTTTTTTGGGATCGATTTCAAAAGTGCTAATATCAACCAATTAAATCGGCTGACATAGACCTTAGTATAGTGGCATTTTTTTCACAAGATGAATGTTTTGCTCAATGACCGTGGCAAGATGCCACCATATGGCTGAAAAGCACTACTAAATGAAACTCCGCAACTCGCTTCAACATATTTCCTTGACACCCAGATGCCACCAGAGGGCAGCAAAACACTATTTGTCAAAATGAAACCCCTCAACACACCTAAACATTTTTGACACCAAGATACCACAATAGTGAAATAATACTGTTTTTTTCCCCCAGAAAATATAAGGACAATAGGTAAATTTACACCCACTGTAAATCAAGACAAGATTATAATTATTTCGGCATACTTTTTGTTCTAATGTGTCATTGAGCGTTGGCTGTGTAACAGTTGGGAAAGACTTTGGTACGATTATCAACGAGGTGGTGCAGAGACATCTACTGGTTGAAAATTGTACCTACGTTTGAAGAGCGTGATCTTAGTTAGATGCGGACCATTTCCATTTTTGACATCAATGAACAAGTTCAAACTGCAAAAATGTGCATAAAAAAGTGTGCTTTGAAGGCTAATGATCATCATAAAAAACTTCAATGGAACTTCGTGTGACACAGCAAAGTAGGTCTTTAATAATCTGCCCCATATTAGCACTTTCAAGAGTCCTGCGATGAGTCCCTAGCCCTATTTCTTAAATTCATTTAGCACCTTTTATGTAAATTAAAATTATATCAGCAAGATACATAATTAATTGAAAAAACTTACAACTTTAAGCACGGCCTGAAAGGCCAAAGGCAACGAACGGGTGGTCATCGGAGCGCCAATTGTTCGGTTGCAACATGTTGTGAGTAACAGCGGCACACAGTGGACGCCTTGTGCATTACACTATCTGGACACGACATTAGGCACACCTGCTCGATCTCATCAGTCAGTCTGCCTAATTTAATAAAAATAGATCATGCTTTTTAATTTGGTTATAGGTATTAATTTAACAAGATGTTAATTGTGGTGAAACAGTATTCTTTTTTTTTTTTTTTTTAAACAAGCATTTTTTCAAACGCAAATTGGGATTAAAAAATGGAAAGAGGCTGGCCGTTTGATGTGGTGCTTTGCCTTGGATCATAAGCTGTTACTTTGTATTTACAAATAGATTTTGGACGATGTGGTTTGCTTTGGATGAGCTGTCGAGCAAATGAGTGGCCTCGCAGCAGAACTTTTCAAGGCCCCGTCGCAGTCGTCACGTTACTGAGGAAGGCTTCACGAGCCGATCCAGACAACAACACACTACCCATCTTCAGTGACGGTTGATGAAAACAGAGAAAATATTTATAACGCTAAGCGTGTGTGTGTGTGTGTGTGTACAAAGCACTATTTATAATGCCTTTGATTAGCAGGTCAAGCGATGGAGGAGAGCGTTGTTTGTCCCAATTTCGCTGGAATCTGTGATCGACTATTTGCGTCTGTGCCAAAATAATTACAACGGCAAAAGGGTCATGGCTGGCTCTATTATTTTTCCATTGCTGTTTGGTCATTGCCAAAATCAAGGAGCTGTCATCTGCCCGTGAGATAGAACAACAGAAACAAAACTGAATTCATAAGTTTGTGCAAGTGTAGAGGTGAAAAAATGTTGTCACACAAAATGTGTCAATGGGGACATATTACGGAAAACGTTTTTTATTGGTGCAAATATTATGCAGATAACTCAGAGCGCCAAAGCTACAATGATGAATATATGATCATAAAATATCAGAGGTGGGCATTCCGTCGACTGACCGGTCCATAGAGTACATTTTACTCTAAAAAGACTATATTTGGTCCCAGTAAACAGAGTAAAATTTGAGAGTAAAATATTCAGTAAAAAAAAAATGTACTCCTCGAGGGCGGGTTTCCTGGATGTTTTCCATCTCTCCCTGCTGCAACACAACTGATTCAAAGGATCACCGGCCCTCAAGGAAAAGCATTGAAGAACCCTGCTATAAGATATCAGGCCTGTATGACATAATAAAGGACAAAGTATAAAATGACACAGGACACTTGGAGGAAGTGGCCTCCTCCAGACCTTTTTCCATTTTAAAGTCTTCTTGGCGAATCGACTGAGCACAGTCAATCACCTTGTGCCTCCAGACCAGATTTGCTCTGTACCAGGCAGTTTTTTATTTTTTTTTTTTTAATAACCCTAGGGTTTAGTCACTGTCATCTATTCCTCCAAGATCCAAAATTATTCACTCATACTCGGTCTATACACCAAAAAGGCATTGACCAAGCTGCGTATTGTTGTTAATCGCTGACAGACTGAGTTGCAATCACTAGCTTAGCTTTCAAGCGGAAATCAACCCCAACATAATCATAATTAATAAATCTGTGATATACTCTCGATGGGGGGTACCGTCTTGTGATTAGTGAGGAGGGAATGAGTGACCATTTCCAAACATAGCCCGACAATATGTCAGATCCTGACCATAATGTGTGATGATGGCTGAATCACGAAGAGATATGATTCACAAAAATGACTAATCCATATTTACAATACGGTGCACTACATCAGTGTTTTTCAAGCACCGTGCCGAGATATTGTCAGGTGTGCGGTGGGAAATTAGCTAATCTGTGTGCCTATGCGGTCAAGCGCCTCGCACGTAATCATGTAGTTACGACATAGTAGTACTCTTCCTTGCCAGTAGGTGGCAGCAGCAGCAGGTAGCTAATTGTCTTTGTTGAGAGACAAGCGAATTAGTGACGCATGTTTATCCAAACAATACAATACAATTTTATTTATGTAGCGCATTTCATAACAGCTAGAGCTGTAACAAAGCACTTTACAAACAATACAATAAACAAAAAACAATAAAAGGCTGTGATACACATATTAATATAGATATAAGTAATATGAAATATAAATAAAAATCGAAATATGAAACATCATAAAATACTTTTTTCTTTGTGTTTATTTGATTCCTATTCAAGAGGTTATCATATAATGTTAAAAAATGCTAATATAAATAACATACTTATGTTGTTAAAATGTTGTTTTTTTCACATTTTCAGCTGGTGGTGTGCCGCGGTATTTTTTCAATGAAAGAAATGTGCCTTGACTCAAAGTTTGAAAAACACTGCACTACATTATGATACCCGATGTTTCACTTCAATTACAACTTGATGTGATTCATGGAAATTATGATACAATTCAATCCAGTTTCAATACGATGATTTTTGCGAAAATTTCATCCCCTTCAATCGTGGTCTGGACTCGGCCACCAACACTCATTTAGCTCTCTACTCACGCCATCAGTTTGGATCAAATTGTCATATTTGTCCAACCGGATCCGTCTACTCCCAGGTTGCTCGGCGTGAACAAGGTGGCGGTCTACAATACCAGCAGCGGCAAGGAAGGCTTCGTGGACATCCCCCCTTGGCCCATCGACAAATATCTGAACCCCTCGAGTGGCTACCTCTTCTCCAAGAGCGGCGGCGACGTGCACTACTACGGTCAGCTGGTCACACTAAACGAGTGCATCCTCAGGTACATGGACCGGTCACGCTACATCCTGCTCCACGACCTGGACGAGATCATCATGCCGTACCGCCACAACGACCTGATGTCTATGATAAACGAGCTCCGGAGGCAACATCCTAGGGTATAGTCTTCCAGCTGCTTTGGCATCGACATACCGACTCGCTTATACTTGAACTTGCGTGTCTTACAGGTGAGCGAGTTCAGGATCGCAGCCCACAGATTCCCCACAACACTGGTGGACCCTAATAGGACATTTGAACTACCTCAGTGGAAAAAGTTGCAAGGGATGAATATCCTGCAGCACATATACAGGAAAAATCCAGGCCGCTTGGATGACGGCAAGATGATCATTCAGCCGAGGCACGCCCCAATAAGAGTATCAGCGGTCGAAGAGAGAGATTTCGTACATGTAAATAAAATAATATTCTAATTAAAATTGAAATACAAATACACATTTTTCTGTAGGTCAAACAAAGAAGAAGAACAAATTAGAAAATATGGCAAGGCAAATCAGACTATCACTTGCTCGAAAGGGGGTATGAGGAAGTATAAACTAATATCGAGTCCTACCCCTTACATAAGATCCTACTTTCCTTTTATTTGCAAAATTTAAACGCTTTTATTTCGCATAATCTTTACGACCACAAATCCTTACGACCACCACCACTTCCTTTCTGAGAATACCCTTTCCGGTCTGACAATACCCCTGTCTGAGATTACCACTCCTCCGGCCAGATACCTCTCAATTGTGATGTCATTTTCAGTCGACAGGCGAAAGAAAATGGCCGCCCCTTGAGATGGCAAAAAACGGGTGGATTAACTCTTATTGCACAAACATAATATTTATCAGAATGCCTTGTTTCAACTAGTGGGCTTGCATAGAACATATACAAGTGCACTGGCGCATGGCTTTAGCGCATTCAAGTCGAAAATAAAAGGATTGCGGAGCTCGGAAGACGGAGCACATACCCCAATTCTGACCTCCCAGTGCATTTTAGGGATCATTTTAAGATGCTTCTATTTGTTTACAAGTCTTTCAATGGCTTTGCCTCGGCGTACTTCTCCGAACTCATAATTTTGTATCATGGCCAGTGTCCGTGGGTCTGGTGGTCAAAATCTTGCGATCAAGTCTGAAATGTGTTAAATGGACTGAACATCATAAATACTGTATGTGATGTACTCCCACCTCTGAAAAACTGTTTGGGAATACTGCATAAGGTGTTCAACCTTTGGCACAATGACATTTCTTACAAAATACTTCTATGCCCAAACAAGGGACATTTCTCAACAAGCATCTTTTCTTCCTTTGCCAGGTTAGTGCAACATACATCGGTGCATAGCGTTATTAAGCAATTAGGGATAACTTACGTGGTCCCAGATGATGTGTGTCGGATCATTCACTTCCGTGACACTCGGTGGAGTGCCAGGAAAGCGCCGATGCTCGTGGACCGGAGAGTGTGAGACTTCCAGGAAAAACTGATTCCTAACGTCAACCGTGTGTTAAAGGTAGCGGGGCTGATTAAAACGTAATTTATAAAAGAGAAATTCAGAAATGCCTTCAATGTTGCTATCAGCCTTTTGGTGGCCTTCCTGACCCGTTTTATCTTTTCATTCATTTTGATGTCCAACTTTTGGTCATGTCAGTGTTGTGACATATTTTTCACCACTGTCTTCTTTTGTGTTCATGGTATATTCAATGCCTTGGAAATTGTTTTGCGTCCTTTACAAAACCAGAGGCATTTTTTACATCCACTGTATGTGCAAGTCCCAGGTTATAATCATACATTTCAAACAAGTCTGAACATGCAGGTCGAGTTCCCACAAAATTTCATGCAAGGTGACAGTCAAGTCATTACTTGGTTTAATTGCTTGAGTGATTTAAAAAAAAGTTTTGGGGACTTAGATGGTACATATAAAGTTGTATTTGCGCCATATTAAAGTTAAATGAACAACTGAGATTATGAAATTGAATTTGTCGCCCTGAATGTTTTAAAATGACGGTTCAAAGGATAAACAAACTCTGCTGTGCACTTTGTGATAAACGGAAGGGTTTTTTTTTATGAGAAGACCATTATGCAAATGCATTAGCTTTGGCTAAATGACATCACTAGAAAAGGCAGCTGATACCTGGCACATGTTACATTTGCAAAAACAAATAAAATAAATCACAAGCTTTTTTTTGTCAATCAGTTGTACATTTTCACCCCGCCAGAGGTGCCCACTTGCTCTGGTTGCACTTGCTGTAGGGACTGCCATAAGCGCCACTGCTAACTGAAACAATGAAGGGAGAGAGAGTTTGTTAAAAACACAAAACAAGTTTGAGACTTGATAGAGGGAAAGCATTTGGAATAGACACGGATCAAATAATATTGACTTCTTATCAAATGTTTGCACATTTGTTTTTTGGTTGTCAAATATAGCTTTGAATAGTGAACAATGCACAATGTGTTTAGCCACCTTTAAAAGTTCATTATTACAGCTTAGTTCGGACCATCTTTTTTAGTTTGATGATCAAATCTACGTTTAGCATAAGTATTATACTGCCCCCTGGTGGCAAAAGCACACCAGAAGGAGCAGCATGATATGCATCATTTTGAAGCCTCACACCATGATGCAAAAACTAATAATTCTTCACCTTTTATTTAATCATGCTGTATGTCTTTATAAAGAACAGTATTGTAGCGTTCTTTTTTTTTTCTTGATTAAAAAAAAAAAACATGTTACATATATTGCCATTCATTTCAATAGGGCTAGGCAGCCATTATAAGGCAACAGTGATGAGAAGAGTCAAACAAAAAGTATGAAGTGATCATTTGGAAACTATTTATTGAACATTTGCAACCAGGATCAGTTAAATACAGAATTTCGTGTCTTTACAACCCCCGACAGTGAGGAGCGTCTTGGCGTGCTAACACTCTGTTGAGGAAGAGGGAATGTTGTATGACTTATTATAAGAAGTAATAAGGTGCACAACACTGTGCTTGGAAGTCATTTGGCGTTGTGGTCGTCAAGATAAAGCAGAGGAATGAAAATCTGGGTCTTAAAATGGCCGCCTGGCGGGCCTGTCAATCCTCCCGAGCGACAGGGACACCAAATGGTTGCTGTCTCTCGCGCATAGCTATGATTGTTGCAATGATGCTGTTTTTTTTTTTTTTATACGTAAAATGATCAACATGAATATATTAGAAAAATGGCAATTAGTCTTTAATAAACACCTCCCCGAAAAACAAAACAAAAAAAAAAAAAATCGGTTATAAATTAAAAGTGTCCAAATAAAATCAAACAAGCAGACTTTTGGGCATCTTTCAGCTAGAGACTGGAAAATCCTCATTGACTACACAAATGGCACTTTTCAGTCTCTCCCGCTGTTGATCCCAAACCCTAAAATCAACTCTTTCCTAATTTACAAATATGGGTCAGGCGCTCCACCCAAGCGCCCGCCCGCTCCCTACCCCCCATTACCACCTTCGCAGGGTTGGGTGGCGGGTTTTCCCAGACTGATGTGGTCCTCACTGTGCTAGGCCCCAGTCTTGAAGGTCTGGAGTATGAGGTTGGTTTGGTGGATAAGCCGATTTGCGCTGTTGAAGACGTTTATCGCCCTGGCATCAAAAGACAACAGTGCTCAGCAGTGAAGACTACAAAGATGGCCGACAACAGTGCTAAGCAGTGACGACTACAAACATGGCCACTCCCTTTGTGCTAAAACCACACACGCGCACGCACACCATTCACAGTGCCCAAGGGCTCAGCTTGCGAACGTTATAGATCACCTGTTTTCTGGGTTTGGTCAGGTAACATTCATAAGCTGAGTCCTTGGGCACTGTGTTGTCATTTTCAATGACAGCAAGTAGCAGTACAAGGCAATATTAATCAGAATACTGTGTTTACATTTTTTTCACTTCCATTTTAAAAAAAAATAAGGATTTGAGTAGCAGCTAACAGCACGGTATGGGTCCGTCCGATCCAAATGAATTTGGTGGAGCTTAAGCTCGTCCACGAGCTACAGGCGACATAAAATGTAGGGGCGTAACGATAACGGCGATATTGTGCTGTTAAAATGATCACAATATCGTTGTCGTCCTGTTACGATATTAAAAGCACATATCGTATAAGCACACTGAGTTGCCTTGTGTATGAAATGTGCACATCAGTGTCCGAAAACATTACTTTTCACCCACTTCAGTCGGACACAGTATTGTGAACTGCAAAGACCACGATATGAGCTTTTCTTATTTTTTTTTTAACAATATCATGAGTGTTTATACGCTATCGAGAGCTTTTTTCATATCGCCAAACTACCCACAATACCTTGATAATTACAATACATCATGGTCAACAACCATCCACATCCATATTATGCTCTTGGTAACTTTGGGACAGTGCCAAAAAAAAAAAAAAGCAGACTGCACTTACTTTCCATCTTTGAAGTACGTTTTGAGGGTATCGCTGAAGCTTTTCGAGTATTTCACAAACTCCTTTTTCTGATGCTCCAGGGCCTTGACCAGCACAATCAGAAAATATTAAAGACATGCAAAGGACGAATAATTGAAGCGTGAATGGATGGCATTACTCACTCTGCGATTCTGGTACTGATATTTCTTAATGACGTTGTTGACTGTGTCCAGGAGCTCTTTAATAGCGCTGGCTATGTCTCTGTACGTGGGTGGGGGGGTGGGGGGAGATGGGTGGGTTGAAAATAACCAGTGAGAACTGTAAGATTCATGGCTCCAAAGACTCAGCTCAGTGGGATGCGGGCATTAGCGTTTAACGTTGGACATTGGCGACATCAACAGCACATTTTTCTTTTCAAATTAAGAGGAAAGTAATTGGAACATGAAGCTAATAGTGCATTCTTGCCCATTTTGTTTATTGTAAATTACAACTAGTCCCCAGTCTACACAAATGTATATACGGTTTTTATGATACTACATATTTTATCATAATCTTGAGAGAAGATGCTTTAGAACAGTAGTTCTCAAAAGTTTTTGCAGCAAACACCGTCTGAAAAAATACTTTGCTCTCCAACTACCACCATAATGGGAACAGTAGCGTAGCAAGACGGATGTAGTTTGTGTTAACTAAAACTAAAAAATTAAAGTTTCATAAAATCCCGCACTCACTTGATAGTCTGTAGAAAGCGTACTCTGTCATTGATCTCGTCTGGGATTTTGCTGAGGATGTGTTTCAGCGCTCTGGCCTTGTCGTTCAGGTCCTGGAACTCCTGTTCGGGCCGGTCGATCATGAACTCTGCACGAGAGGATTGGGTTCATTGATTGATCCACGGGACGGGACCATAGGCGAGCAGGGACAAGTGTGCAATAAACACTGCGGTGTACCCTCCACGTCGTCGGCGGCCATGCGCAGCAGCGATTCAGTGAAGTTGATTTGGACGTTCTTCTTCTCCAAGATCTTCATGATGATGTCCTGAGTCAGGCCGGGGTTCTCCCTCTCGGCCTGTTGACCAAAAAAAAAAAAAAAAAACCACATTGTTGGTTTATCATACATTTGCAAATTCACATTTGCCTGTGTTCTGTGTAACCTATCATCATCTGTTTGCGGAAAAAAAAAACACCTATTCATTGTTTTTGTGCTCTTTCTATTACTACATAAGACACCATAAGATGGCGCCAAAGCTCTGAAAGAAAGAACTGGTGAGAGTCAACAGCCCTGCTAATGACACCGTAGACATGTTTTTGATCAGTGTGGATGAAATGTGATGTAACGTTTACATGGATAGATATGTCACTTCAACGTGACTGATTGTAATTGTTTCAAACTGATAATTGGGCTTTCACGCGTACAGCGCTTTTCTACTTTCAAGGTACTCAAAGCGCTTTAACACCGTCACCTCATTCACCTAATGACAACACAGCATCAGGAGTAACTGGGGGTTCAGTATCTTGCGTGACACTTTTGACATGGTTGCAAGTGCCAGGCATCGAACCCACAACCTCCATTGTGCTCATTATATTGTGAGTAATATTGGTCATACTGTATTACATATTGATTTTGTACTGTGCCAGTTTTATTGCCAAAATGGCTATATTTTTCCCTCCCATGTTTACCTTGATGAAGGCCGCTCTGAGTGTCTGAGCTGCCGATAGGTTGATCCTCTCCAGCTGAGGCAGAAAGCAGAAAGTGCACAGGGTCAGTCGTGAACGCATACATGTACAGTGAACCACCGCATATTCATGGTTGGGCATTTGCAAATTCAAATAGTATATTTTTTTCCTTTGGGGGCAGGGGGGACTGTCCTCATTTGCTGAAAAACTCCCCTTTTACTACAAGTATTATATTTGGGGCCTATCTAGTGGCCGCTTCGTGTCAAGGAACTATGTTGAGGTGAGTTGAGCGGTCTCATTTCCGCCAGTGGTTTTCAAACTTTTACATCAAGTGACACTTAACGAAATAGTTTGCTTTCCAAGTACCACCATCGTCACCAACAACATCAAAATACAAATACACCAAGTAAGCCACTGCAGCATTTTTGCATTGTTTGAACGTTAACACTGATGTACTATCCTAAAAAGGGAACAAGTTACGAGACTGAAAAGAGATGTCGTGTACCTCGTTAAAAACTGGGTACATCACGGTGTAGAGCGTCATGGATACCATGGAGTTTGTCTCCGCTTCATTCTTCATCTCCTCCATTGTCATCCTCCAGGGAGGAGTGGCTCACGGTCAAATGGCGGTTGGGGGGGGAGCACACGCACGCACACACACACCCGCACGCACGCGCACGCACACACATACACACACACAAACTCACTCACATACAAACACACTCGCACACATGCAGGCTATTTTTTTTTTAAAAAAACAAAAAAAAAAACTATGTCCTCAGGGAGGGAAACCTTAAAAAGCACACACACACAAAAGGAAAAAACAGAATTGAAGTTAACACATCATTGACAAAACCTGGTCAAATCTCGATTTTCTTGTTCACATGTAACGCTCAAAGAGGAAGCTCAAGACACACCTTTTTAGTTTGGCTTTCAACAACTTTTAAATAATTTATCCTTTCTTTTGATTGAAGATAATTCTATGTTTTGCTTTGAATGTTTTAAAGCACTTTGAGTTGCATTCTTATGTATGAAAAGTGCTATATAAATAAAATGTGATTGATTGATTGAAAATAATGTAGCGGCACCCTGAATACGAGCAGCTTGGAGCCGTTCGTGGATTTTTTTTTCTCGATATTTAAAAAAAAACAAAAAATGTGTTTTCAGATTTTTGGGGCAAAAGATATGCCTATTTTTCAGGGCAAATGTACATTAGAGGTTTCTCAGCATTTTTTTGGAAGAATTCTAATAGGTATAGAAAAAAAAAATAATTCCCCCAATGCATTTCAATGGGCGTCAATTATACACACATAATTTCCTATTCGCAGGCCAGTTTGGTCCCAATCCCAACCTAAGACAGGCTTACATTATTTTATGGATTTGTAATGATGTAGGACAAACGTAGCACCCCAATAATATAATAATATTGAATAGGGAATCTTTCATACACACATTGAGAAATGATTATGAAAAATGAAATATATTAACAGCATGTATTGCACATATCCAAGTATTTTGTCCATATTTAAAATGGCATTTTTGTCATACGTCTAGTTAGGAGGTGAGTGGTCCTATGTGGAAAAAAAAAGTTTTTTCGCTTGTTATATATTGACTTCAATCTTGTAATACTGTATCCCTGCATGATCCCCATAACATTGCAATTTTGTTGACGTAAAGTTTTGACTTTATTCTGGATAAAACCTTTCGTTATATTTTTAACTCTTTACTGTAAAATTGCTATTTTTTTTCCTCCACATTATATTTTAGACTATTTAACACGACCGCGACTTCCGTGAGGATAAGTGGTTCGGATAATATTAAGACTTTATTGACTAGGAACTATTGCCTGAACAAGTTAACACTGCAGACTGCAGGATGACGATGATCTGACTTTGACACATTCCAAATACTGTGACTTCGTATGGGGCACTTGAGTTCACAAAATGGATGCAGTAGCACCCATTCAACGCCCCCGCCCCCCCAGAAAAAAAAATGTGTGTGAAAAGTACTTGAAGTGAAAGTAACAATTGGCTGTGCTTACATGTTTTGTCCGTTCCGGTCATCCCACTTGTATGATTTATGACAACTCTTCAGAACTCTGTGTGTGTGCGTGTGCGCGAGATGGGAGTGGCAGGGCAACGTGTATGCCTTCAAACACCTAATATGACGAGTCATTCTATTCAAATTTCGCAAACTGGAAGCGTTCCACATTGCCGGCGTGTGGAAATACCAACCCTTGGGATATAAAACAAAGTAAGAGTTTAACAAAATTCCCACAATTGTGAACTTGAATGACGTATTTTCCCCATTGAAAGTGTCGTTAATAAAACAGTGTGTTTTCTGTTCATTAAGACGCTTTTTTTCTCCTAGCCTACCTTGAACGCAGCCTCTTAGCGGCGGCTAGGCTACCCTAGCTCCGAAAGTAGCCGACCTATCTTCCGGCTCTAACGTTTTAGTGAATGCGTCGAAACGGTAGAAACGGCTCTCAACACGCCGCTTTGAATGTCCAATTCAGCATCGTTTCGGAAACCAATTATGGCCTATAAAGCCCGAGTGGCTCGCTAGAACAATGGCCAAAGTGTTAGCATTCACCACATCGAGGCGGACGTACTAGCCGAGCTAGCTTAGCGAGAGCGAAGCGTAACATTTGTCTCGGCCCCGCTAAAATGTGGCCCCGCGAAAGCAAAACACGCGACGCCAAAGTGCTTACACGGCGGATGTGCGGCGAGGTACGAAGCGTGTGCTTGGCTACCTGTGTTCGGACTCCTTAAACAGGGGCGCGTACGTCGTCCGAAAAAGCCCTTTTTTAGCAGCTATGTTTTCTTTACAACTTAAGGCGGAAGTTTTTTAGTACTGGCCTGAGCGACATCTTCCGGACCGTTGCTACGTACACTTGCGCTCAACCAATCAGAAATGACGGGTGGGATTACGTCATCGTTTTTTTCCTTTTTTAATTGACATGAAATACACTAGCGTCAATTCAATTTACGTGCCTTACATACACTTTGTAACACAGTTCTTAATATTACAGTAAAAAAAAAAGTGACTGGTGGTCGAACGTGATTTGTGTTTTTTAAGTTGCGGGAAATAATTTAATTGTAGGGCAGAAGGGTAGAGTCGTATTATTACGATAATAAAGTCATATCAGGTGCTGAAGGGGGCCACAAATTTTCAACCAGTGCTACTCAGTAGTACTGGGGGCCTACATAGAACCACAAACTTCCGAACTAGATCGCTTAGGTGCGCTTGCACCTGGTCTTACACTGCCCGATACTACAACGCGAGTATAGGCGTATTAATTTGGGGATTTAGAAAGTTATGCAGTAAAAACCTAATACCTGAATAATAACAACATGTTGCGGGAGTTTATTTATTTATTTATTTTTTGGGGGAGGGGGGATGCACAAAATGACTTCTTGCACTTAACATTGTCCTTACAAGAGCCCTCTGCAGTGGGAAAAACACAGTGTTGTTATTTTTTGATTGTTCAAACCTATAGTAAGCAGCCCCGTGCACTCTAGACGGCGCTAGGGAGGCTATGGGGGCCAGGGGGTCCGGAGAAAGCTCATTGGCAGGTAGCCAGCCGACTCGAAGCTTGTGGAACTTTCCCACTTGCTCACATTTTGTCAGAAGCAGAAGCAGCAACAAGACGCGCACGCCGCATTTGCAAGTATGAAGTAGCATCACTGTCAGTAATAAGCCTTTGTATTCGTTGTCAAGTCAGTTGCTAAGGTTTCAATTGAAATTCTGCTTTTCTTTTGTGTGTGTGTGTGGAGAAATCAGCACTCTTGGTAGACCGGTATGCATTACATAATGACCAATTGTGGCCGTGGAGCACGTTTAAACTCCCAAAAATGAATTGGATGTTGATTGAAATGATGTTAATTGAACTGAGTTGGATTTTTTTTTTTGCGCCCCTTCTTCAACGCATTGTTGCATTACATGTTACAATTTAATCTTGCTTCTCTTTGAATGTTGACTTTTGTTCATTTTTGTTCATTCAGGCATTATCACGCCTGAGTTGTTGTTTTAAGTCCCTGTAAAGTGAAAATCAATGTCTTAATAATTTGACACACCACACGCTTGTTAACAACCCTGCCAAATTTGAATGACTAAAAAAAATTCTCAATCAAATCAAGCCCTTCTCAATGCGAATTCCTACGCGTTTTAAAACGCTAAAATTAATCTGCTTAAAGCGTCTGGTGGTAGGCATATGCCCTACTGAGTCATTGCAGGGCTTTCCACACCACGACAGGAGGCGCAAGCTACTAGCTAGCCCGCAAGCTAACAGGTATAGGGCCAAGTAATAGTAAGTAATCCGCAATTGCATCGGATAAAAATTGACATTAACAGAGGCACTTAAGTTTTTATGTAGTGTCAGATGGCAACTCATTCTCTTCTAGACACCCCCCCTAAAAAAAAGAGGAAAACTGTTAAAAAAAAAGTTAACATTATATCTCCTCAAGTGCGATTGACTGGCAACCAATTCAGGGTGTCCCACGCCTATTGCCCGAAGGCAGCTGGGATAGGCTCCAGCACGCCCGCGACCCTTGTGAGGATAAGCGGTATAGATAATGGATGGATGGATCTCCTCAAGTGAGTACTACATAGTTCTCAGTCCTTGCATATGTTTTCTATTATCTTCAAACATGTACAATATAATATGTTTCGAATAAACTCTGAATTCACTTTTCAGGTGATTTATTAAAATTGTGTTTTTTAAAGGCATAATCCCCCACTTTACTATATTTCTGTGTGAACCCAGGCTTTATTTTTGAATTATTCCAGCTGAGTTGCTGGGGAGGGTTTCATTCACCTATCAAAAAACCTCCCAAATAACTCCGGAATGGCATCAGGAGAGAAGCTTTCGGTGACGCTGGGGATGTCTGCATCAGTAAAATTCCACTAGAGAGGGTCTGAAGAAGTGGGCAGTACTCAACATGACCTCTCTTGAGCCACGTTAACCAAAGTTTGGCATACAAGCTTGCGTTGCATAACGTCCATTGTTGCCAGCTGCCATGCTTCTTGTCTTCTAAATGGCTCCAGTGACTCGGTTCTGATCCAAGTGGTTTGGAAGCCAAGTGTCTATAGTGCCTTTTTGCGTTCCCTGGAGCCAGACTTAAATGGATGTCGATGCCTGCAAAGTCTGAGTCTCAGATTCAGGTTGCCGAAAAGAGGAGCCCCGATGTACCCATTTGGCACTATGGTGGATATGGATTTTTTTTTTTTCTTTTCAGGATGATGCTAATTCCGATATTTGCAGAATAAAAGTCGAATAATATTTATTTGAATTTTTCTTTTAAAATTGCGTGTTTTCCCTCTGTTGCCCTCTTTCTTACTAGACCTATATTCTTGTAATATTATTAATTCATTGCAAAATCTAGACTTTTTACCCCCCGAATTTTAGATTTGAATGTTGTGAAATTGCTTGGTTTGCTTGTAATTATTGCAAGTTTTTTTGCTCATATTATTTTTGATTTTATTCTTCTAGTATTTCAGTTTTACTCTGGCATTTTCATCCCCTTTAGGCTATAATCTTGTTCTTTACTCTCCTATTATTAAGGCTTTATTCTTAAAATAAATGAAGCTTATTTTCCCTTTCATATTTGGAAACCTCCATCGTGGCTTCTGGGTTCACGTTCCCGCTATTTAGACATCAGTCATGAAATAGTCCAGCTTTATTCATGCAACAGCATTACCAGCGTTGGCTTCTAAAAAAAAAAAACGCATCATACGATTGTTCACCTGAATGTGTCCTTTGCAAGTGCCGCATGCACAGATCTGCACGGCGGGGTTTTCACCGTTAGCAAAAGTACTATTTTTTTTCCAAACGATACAAAGTCCTCGTTCACTTCCCACCTGCTTACATTCTGTGTGTTTTTGTTGCAGAATCGTCAAACATGCCTGTGAGGATTCACATCAACAGTCCCAATGTCAAGTACATGGACACGCACATCGAAGCTCAATATTCCTACCACACCACATCCGTGCAGAAAAATGGCAATACGGTCACGGTGAGTGAAGCCCTGAAATCGAACCCTGGTACAATGTCGTTTGCACACATGCTGACCGGGCACATAACGCCGAATAGGTGACACCCCGCTCCACTGAGATGACCATTCGCACTGAGACACGCGTGCCTCGCCTGGGGGTTATGCTGGTGGGCTGGGGTGGCAACAACGGCTCCACAGTCACCGCCGCCGTGCTGGCCAACAAGATGAAGCTCACCTGGAACACAAAGACTGGAGTCAAGGTGAGAGAGCTCCTCAGATTTCCATCAGTAGAAACGGTGTTCAAGTGGTCCACGGTAAAACTCGTCCGGCTGTGTCTCTATTAAAGCCGGAAATTGATGATTCGTCTGTGTGAGTGCGTTCTGTGCATTTGATGAACTATAACCTGCGACTCGGCCACTCGTGAAATCTTGTGGCGGAACCCTCCACACAAAAAAAAAAGGACCGTTTTGCAGAAAAAAGACTTAGCTGTGAAACAACAACCTGGCTGAAACAGGATGTTGTAATGACGCAATAGCGGGACCTGTGTTAATATGAAACCGTTACACGTGGAACATATTTTGTCCTATGATGGCATCTCTTCTCTTTCCAGAAAGCCAACTACTTTGGGTCACTGCTACAGGCTTCCACTGTGTGTCTCGGATCAGGGCCTGATGGCGAGGTCAACGTGCCCTTCTGTGATCTGCTACCCATGGTGCACCCCAACGACATCGTCTTTGACGGTAGAGAGTGTCCATGTCAATTTTTTCCGTGTATGTACTGTACGTGTGTAGTTCGGGTGAGATGACATCGCTTGAACAATCTCAAGGGAATTTTAGAGGCCCCATAAGGCAATAAACATAGAAACCATTCCCCTACAATAGGCGAAGCCCCTTTAGTCCCCTAATAAATAGACGACTGCCTTATTAACTTTGACTTACTGTTGCCGTCCGTCTGAATGTGTTCTGAGGCTGGGATATCTCCTCGCTGGATCTGGGAAGAGCGATGGAGCGTGCCCAGGTGCTGGACTGGTCACTGCAAGAGCAGCTGCAACCATATATGGTCGTCATGAAACCCAGACCGTCCATCTACATCCCAGAATTCATCGCCGCCAACCAGGAGAGCCGGGCCGACAACGTACTCGGCGGAACCATGGCGCAGCAGGTTACGCTAAAGCTCCTCTTCTTGTTTAGCGGCACCTGACCAACGAGCTGAAGTCCGTGCGATGAACCGTTTTCAGGTGGAGCGCGTCCGAGCGGATATCCGCGATTTCCGGCAGGTCAGTGGAGTGGATAAGGTGATCGTGGTGTGGACCGCCACCACCGAGCGCTTCTGCGACATCGTGCCGGGCGTAAATGACACGGCAGAAAACCTGCTGGTTGCCATCCAGGTGAAAAATTCGGCTTGAGCCAGGAATTACTTCATAGTGGGGATGGATTTTTTTTTTTTTTTCTTCAAAAAAGATCCCAAATCGAGTGCGGTATTATATATGGGGCTTAATAACGTTTTTCACATTGTTTAGACTTTAACAACCCCCTAGGTAATAGTTAAAAAAAAAAAAAAGCATCACTGATTTATAGCGCATTTCATTCACAATGTAACTCAATATGCTTCACACACTGTAAATAAAAGTACCGGTTACAAACAGAGTTAAAGAGATTTAATAGCAAAGAAAAGAAATGACATACTAAAAGAGCGTACAGTGCAAGAACAACAGTTTCTAAAACACGATTTTAAAAATGCTTTGAAAAAAAACGAAATCATGTCTATGGGAAAAGAGAATAGTTTTTAACCTTGATTTAAAAGCATTTACACGTTATTGGCATGTTTTGAAGCTTGATTCATTCATTCATGTTATTCAAATTCAAATCGGGGGACCGTACTATACACAATAGATGATAATGAAGTTATTTGATCAATTATATATATTTAATTAATCAGCTTTGAATATTAATGATCATACCAAACTCACATTTGAACTCTTCACTTTGTTTTGTAACATCATGTGATTCTCGCGAAACTTTCCTGACTTTATTTTCATAATCTGCCGCAACCTCCTAAAGTAAACCTACTCGGCTAGCAAATTGACTGTTTGATTGTGTCTTGATTGTTTGTTTTTGTCCCTCCCTCTCCTTGGTCAGGAGGGCTCAGAGGTGTCTCCATCCACTCTGTTCGCAGTGGCCAGTATCTTGGAAGGCTGCGCCTACATCAACGGTTCCCCTCAGAACACGTTCGTACCGGGGGCCGTGGAGCTGGCGCAGCAGAGGGGAGTCTTCATCGGAGGGGACGACTTCAAGTCCGGACAGACTAAGATCAAGTCGGTGCTGGTGGACTTCCTGGTCAGCTCGGGCATCAAGGTGAAAACTGGCAAAAACACACGCAGCCATGCTGCATGACTACAATTCAAAACACTACTATTTTTTTTTTCTTTTTGGAAAGAACAATAGTAGTGTTTTTTTTTCCTGATTCTGATTAATATTGTGTTTTTGGAATATGAATTAAACGGCAAAATCCACCCGTTTTTATCCACCTCAGAGGATGGCCATTTTTTCTTGTACTGCCACTTGCTGTCGACTGAAAATGACATCACAGTGATAAAGGACTCAGGTAATGATAGTCACAACTCACGCGTTTACTGGGTTTGGTCGCGTGACGTTCGCAAGCTGAGCCATGACTGTGATGTCATTTTCAGTCGATAGCAAGCGGCAAAATGGCCGCCCCTCGATAAGGATAAAAATAGGTGGAGTTTGCTGCTTCATTTATATTCCACAAAATGCAATAGTAATCAAAATGTCATGTTTAGACTTGTGGAGGCAAGAACATTTTTGACGTGACTTCTCCTTTAAGAATGTAATACTTTAACCTCGTAAAATGTACTTATACTTCATTAAATGACTTTTGCCTCCAAAGTATGACTTTTTCCAATTTATGATTGGTTCTCATAAAATTTGACGTTCCTCTCATAGAATAATGACTTTTTCCACATGAAATGATGACATCATGAAACCACCCAAAAAGCGACTTTATTCTCGTCAAATGACTTTTTTTTTTTCTTCTTTTTCAGCCAACCTCCATCGTGAGCTACAACCACCTTGGTAACAACGATGGCAAGAACCTGTCTTCACCGCAGCAATTCCGCTCCAAAGAAATCACCAAGAGCAATGTGGTGGACGACATGGTGCGCTCCAACTCTGTGCTCTACGACCACGGGGAGAAGCCCGACCACTGTGTGAGTGACACATTCAGTATGAATACCAGAATTCCGGCATATCCGCAAAGTATTCACAGCGCTTCAGTTGTTCCACATTTTGCTATGTTAGGGTCTTATTCCAAAATGAATTCAATTCATTTTCACAAGTTTCAGTTTATTTTAAATGTGTAAAAACGTACTTTTTTTGGGGGGGGGGGGGGGGGGGAGTTAACCCAAACATATTTTTTTCAAGAATATGTTCCCAGCAGGCCCACGAGTTGAAACACGGCATTCTGATTAATTTTGTGTTTGTGGAATATAAGTTAAGCAGGAAAAAATGCACTCGTTTTTAGCCATCTCTGGGGGTGGCCATTTTGTGTTCTGTCGACTGAAACCGTGATTGGTCGTTGTGAGCAGTTGTGATGTCATTTTCAGTCGACAGAAGACAAAATGGCCGCCTCCAGAGATGGCTAAAAACGAGTGAATTAACACTTATTACACAACGAAATATTGATCAGAATGCCCTGTTTCAGCTAGTGGGCTTGCATAGAACATATTCTTGAAAAAAATATGTTTGCGTTGACTTCCACTTTAAGTATTTTGATTTTTCTAACCTCTTTTCACATGACCCAAAATGGAACATTGGAACAACAACATTTTTCACCATCTGGAAAATGTTTACTTTTTCCACATTTTCTGCCTTTTTCCAAAATTGTTTCTTCGGAATATGATGCCACAAGGTTGGCGCACCTATCTTCCGGTTCCTTCCAGGTGGTGATTAAGTACATTCCGTATGTGGGAGACAGCAAGCGAGCCATGGATGAATACACGTCCGAGATCATGATGGGCGGTCTCAACACCATCGTACTGCACAACACCTGTGAGGTCAGTCTCGGCACGCCAAAAAGTTCAATCTCGACTCTTCATGTCCTTTTTTTTATATATATAATGCTTTAGGACACCAGTGAATGTGGCTCACATTTTCTGCCTGACAACTCCTGTCTCGTAATATTACTTTATTTTTGGAAAATTCCAATTTCTGCATTTGCACGTTTTACAACTATTCTTTAATTAAGTCAAGTTATGACTTCATTCTAATAAAAATGTTTTTTTTCCACGTTCTATGATTTCAATTTTATTTTGATTAACTTGAATTACGTAATATTCCGACGTTATTCTCCTGAAATTCTGGCATTATTCGAGTAAAATTACAACTTTTTTTCTTGACTTATTCGACCTTCCTCTCAACCTTGCTGGACTGTTTTGTATTTGGGCGAGCAGGACTCTCTTCTGGCCAGCCCCATCATCATGGACTTGGCCATCCTGACGGAGCTGTGCCAGCGTGTGAGCTTCCGGCCCGATGGCGAGGACCACTTCCAGTCCTTCCACAGCGTCCTGGCGCTGCTCTCCTTCCTATGCAAGGCCCCCTTGGTCCCACCGGGGACCCCAGTTATCAACGCTTTCTACCGCCAGAGGGCCTCCATAGAAAACGTCATGAGGTACAGACACTGATCAAGCATCATGAAAAATGTATACAGTAGAGAGAGGCTAATGACTTCTTTAAAAGTCAATTGGAATCAGGAATCGGCAGAGTGCAATCAATGTGATGAGATTGTAGGTGTTGGTTAAGTCTTAGTAAAGTGAAAAATTGAATGATGAAAACAATAGTCCGGTATATAAAATGAGGCTTCAAAACCATGAAGTCGATCTCTTAGCTCGCCTAAGCTTTGCTTAAACCAGTACCTCATCACATTAATTGGACTCAAAGTCATTAGTCTACAGGGGTTCACATATATTTTTCTTGCATCCATTTTTAAGAAACATGTCCTTTTTCCAGGGCATGTCTGGGCCTGCACCCTCAGAGTCATATGCTGCTGGAGGAAAAGCTACCGAGGAACTTCCTGTCCGCAAAGCACGTCAGTGGCGACACGGCCTCCTCGAAGAAGGCAATCGCCAACGTAAACGGCACAGAAGTCACCGACGCCATCCACGCGTACCACTACGCCGCCGCCGAGAACTCCAAGTAGACAGCAAACGTTACTACACAAAACCCGGGTTCTAGCACCTAGTCGTTTTACAAACATGTTACAGTGAACTGCACACCTTTAAATGGAAGTTTGTCTTTGCGGTTAATTCCATGTCTGCACCTTTAAGACCGTATAACATGTTCACACAATATTAATTAAAGTTGTTACAGAAACACAAATCCGACTAGGTGTCAAGTTACTTAACTCCAAGATGGGAGAAGAGTGGCAAGGCAAGACAGCTTTATTTACAGTATATAAGCGTTTCATACACAAGGGAACTCATTGTGCTTTACATTTAAAAGCAAAACAACATTATACAAAGTGATACAAGATTTGACTTGGTGCAGCTAATTACGGTACCTCCAAGACGTGAGGAAAAATGGTTCAGGGATGTCAGTCTTCATTTGGTGCACACATCAAAAATAAGGGTTAGTGTTTCTAGTGTTTTTACCTTTTCCAAAATATATTCAATTTTTTTTTCTCTTAATGTTTTGTATTTTATTCATTTTTGTGTTTTATAACTAAAATAAATGCAAAATAAATCAAAATTAGTAGTTTTCTCCTGGTAATAAAAAAAGGAACATTATTTTCTTAGTGTCTTATGTAATGTATTATATTTATTAGAAATATAGATAGAAATGATCTATAAACAAAATATTAAATAAAAACAAATTATACTGTCTTTGTAAAGGCTAAATGTTGTTACATGAAATAAAATATCGTAAAAAATGCTGTATATTTTGAAAGAAAAAATCAAGTAATAATTTAATTGAAGTTCGAATCCCAGTGTTTTTCTCGAAATAACAGTACTAAGAATATTAAAATGAATTCATTTTAGGATCTTATATGTTTTATTTTGTGTACACTACAAAACGACTCAAAATTTAGCATTAAAAAAAAAAAAAAAAAAAAGGTCCTGCAGCTTTAAGAGAGACTGCCACTCCCCGCATCTACTTTCACTTCCGTTGCTGCGACACGGGACGTCAACAAACATGGCCGATAGAGAGAAGCGCCGGTCCGCCGGTTCCGGGTTGTCTCCCGCCGCGATGGTGGCCGAGCCGGGCCCGGCCACCAAAGCCTCCGGGCCGGGCACCGACCGCGAGTTCCTGTCGCAGGCAGGCGTCGGAGAGCTGCTTCGTGGCGCCTTGCTGAAGATGGTGGAGGCCCGGCCGGACGACCCCGTCGGCTTCTTGGCCGACCACTTCGGCAGCCTGGCCGCTGCCGTGGTGGAGAGCGGCGGCGAAGACCTCAAGGAGCCGCGTCTGAGCGACGGCCGGTCGGGGGAAGAAGGAGGGGGAAGCGCCCGAGCTCAGCAGCGACTCAATCGGGCGCTGTGGCACCTGCGACTGGCCCACCACTCGCAGGGGTAGGCTATCAGTAATGCCACACTCATTATCTATTAGGCAACTCGCTATGTTACCTCTGAAACTAATGTAAGTATATTTTGACACTTGTGTAGAAAATGGGGAGGCTTACATCTGGGCGGACACAAGTGATATATTTAGAAAAAGATTTCATACATAGATGGATTAAAAAAATAAGACGAATGCAGTGATTTATAGATAAACATTTAGAAATAAATACAAATGTATTCAAATGACTACAAACACAATACAATAAGAGAGAACTCAACAAATGCACTCTTTAATAAATAAACAGAAAAGAATTACTTGTAAACCATGGTGACCCTCAAGTGTGAATCGAAACAAATTTTCCAATTCGAAATGCATTTTGTTACATTATGAAAAAAATTGACGTGCATAGTTACATTTTTTAAAATTACAGTATGGTCTGACGTCAACGCCCACCTGTATAGTAATTGGTCTATAAATACAACACAATAAATATCTTTTTTTTATGTCTCGAAACCCAGATCTGCATTTTACAACAACGTCCGTGTGGCTTATGACCTCCTGAGCCTCACGGGACCTTTCGGGCATGCGGATGATGGCGGCTCCCCGAGTGCTGTGGGTGGCGGGGTGAGCGGTGGCCTGTACACTCAAACCCTGCGATGCTTGTGCGGTGAGGGTGGCGTCCCGGCCTCCACTTCAGCCCCCCTGCTGTGCCGCCTTCATTGCCATGATCACGAGGCCATCCCTTATGGTGTCTTTCGCCACGGCGTGCTGACATGCGCCGTTTTCTCCGACTACATCCGGCAAGCGCAACGGCTCTACGCCCAGGTGTGCCGGCCGGACGAGGGGCCGGCTTTGCGGGCCCCGTGCCTGGCCGTGCTGGGCGCCCTGAGGGAGGCTTTGGAGACGTCGCGCGACGCCGATCCCCCCAGCGTCAAGGCACTGCGCCGCCTGGAGGCCAGTGCCAAGATGTCGCCGCACCAGCTGGCGCGCGCCATGACTGAAGCGCAGGCGCGAGACCCGTCCGGCCACATGGACGCCAAGGAATTTGAGACCGCCGCTGCGGAACTCTTTATCGCTCGTGTGAAAGTCGTCTCGTAGCGTTCTTTTCTTTTTTTGTTTTTCTTTTCAAGGCAGATGTATTGAGGAAACGATAAGTGATTATTTTAGCTTTGCTAAGTTACTCAAAGACAACCAAACATTTTGCACATACCTGTGGGGAAAGAATGCCTTCCACAAACTTAAGGATGGAAGTTTGATTCTGAGGCAGTCCCTTTAGAAGTGGCTACTATGTCTTGCGATGGTCTATGTTTCTCTGTTATGTTTTCATTTTTAAAAATGAAATGAACTTTAAAATACTGTACTGGAAAATACAGTAAATCACCCATCCATCACTGAGAGAAATGTTACACATTTGTCCTGTAGGTGGTGCCATATGCTATTGATGAACCGGTAAAAGAACCCGGAAGAGTACGTCCTCCAACCCACATAAGAGCTCTGCATTTTTCTGTCGCTGTTAATATTACCTCTTCAAAGCGTGTATGTTGTGCTTCTACGGTGCTTATCCAAGTTAGTAAGTAGAAAGTTGAACAGAAGGAATAGACCGAATCGTGACTCGAAGTTATAGCTTGTGAAAACGAAGAGAACCCGAAGTTCTCCCGCTTCGCATTACAAGCCGACGAAGAAAAACCGGAAGTGTGCCTCCTCATCTGTAGCCTATGACAACATCTCAATTCTCAGAGGCAATTGTTCTGTCGCTTTTAATATTACCTCGTTTAAATCAAATGTGTTACGACGATACGCGTCAAAATGGAAGAAGACGATGAGCGGATGCGGCCTTTCGTGTTTCTCATGACCTACATGCTGCAAAAGCGCCGCAGGGACGTAAACAACGCGGACGCACAGCGGCGCAATGAGATCCAAAGACGCCTGAGACAGCGACAGTACTTCTTCCAGAGGCAGAGGAGAATGATGATGGTCAGACTCCACGATACATTATGAGCAATATTGGGTTTTTTTTTCAGGCAGAAAAATCTTTAGCAAAGTCGATACAGTAATTGTGGTTACACGCCAAGATGTTGGTATGAAACTTCTTGTAGGTCTTTGTCTAAGAACTGCAATTTTTTTTCTTTATGAGGGAGTGAGTCACATCAACAGCCTTTTATTCAGAAACTTTGCATGATTTATCACCACCTCCAGGCTCCGTGCGAGTGTGTTCATTTTGCATATGTGTGTTTGACTGTCCTGTTCAATAAATGGTCGCTCTCATCAAAACTTTAAAGTGCCACTTTATATGTGTAGTCTCTCTTCCCCCCCCCAGATGATGATAGCTGGGGGCATTTGCTCCAATGCTCACTTCCGCACCCGCCCTTGGACCACCGTTCCCAGCACGGACTGGTGGGAGCGAGTCGTGATGACGGAGTTTCAGCCTTCTGACTGGCTGGACAAGTTCCGGATGAGCCGGGAGACCTTCTTCTACCTCTGCGACAAACTGCGCTCCCGCTTGACACGTCAGGACACCAGCTTCCGCCTGGCGCTGCCCGTGGAAAAGCGCGTGGCGGTAGCGCTGTGGCGCCTGGCGTCCAACGTGGAGTATCGCACCATCAGCTCCCTGTTTGGTGTGGGCAGGTCCACAGTGTGCAAGTGCGTGCGGGACTTGTGTCACAGCATCGTGGCGCTGCTCCGCACCGACTACCTGCGGCCCCCTGCTGAGCCCGAGTTGGAGGAGTCGGCACGCTTGTTCCTCTCCCAGTGGGGCTTCCCGCATTGTGTTGCCGCAGTGGCCACGCTGCACACAGCCATCATCACGCCGTCCAGCAATGCGTCCGATTACATCAACCCCGCTGGCTGGCTCTCGGTGCTGTCTCAGGTGGGTCCATTATTCCGTATTTTACACTGATTATCCTTATTAGGGTCGAGTATGTCTGAGCTGGAATTGAAGCTGACAAGAGGCTGAGTTCACCCTGGACTGGTTGCTAGCCAACTGCCCGACACACATAGACAAGTAACCGTTCACACTTACAAAAAATTAAGAGCAGGAATAGGCTATTTAAATTATGGAGGGGGCCCACAATTCTTCATCAGCACTTGAGCCATCCATCCATTTATCCGTTTTCCAAACCGCTTATCCTCAGTAGGGTCGCGGGCGTGCTTGGAGCCGATCCCACCTGTCTTCGGGCTGTAAAAAAAAACATGCAAGCAAGAAGGGGGGGAAAAAACTACATGCCGCTTGTCTTTGATGTGACAGGTGACAGTGAACGGTAGCGGGCAAATCTGGGACATGTGCGCCTGTTTCCCCGGCGGGTTCGAGCCAGCGGAGATCTTGCAGAAGTCCTCGCTGTGGACCACGGCAGCGGATGGCGGACTGTCGCTGGTGCCGCCGTCTTTCTTCATGGGAAGACAACTCAAGTAAATATTTTCATGGAGCCCTTTACACACAGACCGCTAAAGTTATCGAAGGACCTGGCATTCATCCGCATCTGCCTTCTACACAGAACCCAGCGAAGCAAAAAAAAAAAAAAAAAAAAAAATCCCTTTCATAGAGCTTGCCCTTACAATATTGTCTCCGTCAATTTTTAATCATGTTTTGGTCCCTCCTGTGTTCCAGCTATGTGCTGTTGGGTGAGCCGTGCTACCCGCTCCAAAGATGGCTCCTGAAGGCCTACCCGGAGAAGCGGGCCACGCGAGCCCACCCGGCGGCGCCTAGCGAGCCCCAAAACCTGTTCAACCGGCGGCTGCGACGTGCCCGCCGCGTAGCCCAGGAGGCGCTTCTGCGGCTCAAGGCGCGCTGGCAGTGCCTGAGCAAGCGCAACGACTGCAGCCTGGACGTGGTGCCCGCCATGATACGGGCATGCTGCATTCTGCACAACGTGTGCGAGTCGCACGGCGATGCCTTCAACGGCGAGTGGCTGGCCGAGGTGGCTGAGGCCGAGAGCCCGCAGCCCGCCTACGCCGAGGTCGACTGTGACACTGACCAGAGTCAGGGCGAGGAGGTGCGACAGCTCTTCTGTGACTATTTTCAACAAAACGACTGACTCAAATGGATTCTTACATGTGGAAGACCTACTTAAAAAAAAAAAACTAACCTCACGTTTTAAACGCATTATATCCTAAAGTTACTTCAACCATGTCTATCACTAAGCAAAATGGCTGCATTCATCACAAAAATCTTGAGCGATACAGAAAAGTACGCGGAATGGCGTCAGTTGTAACATTAAAGCAAAAAAGCAAATCAATCCACCTCAGCTGCCAGAAACAACAGAAGCTGTACATGTCGAATTGTATTCATAACCACTGGTGGAGCTAGAAGGAGGGCCGGGGGGCACTGCCCCCCCCCCCCCCCCCAATTATGCTTGCCCCCAACAGTAGAAGGAGGGCTGGGGGGCACTGCCCCCCCCCCCTGAATTATGCTTGCCCCCAACAGGTCCCAGGCCCGATAGTTGATTTTTGGGTATTTGACAATTTTTCCCCCCGTTCAACTAATAATTAATCTTTATCAGTGTTTAGGGAAATGTTTATTTGAGCTAAAAAAAAAAAAAAATTGGGGCAGGGGGAAAATTAATCAAAGGGCAACAGAATGTGCGCCCCGCATACCGGTGCCAGTTGCTCATCCATGGACTATGTACTCCCACAGTGCGTCAACTATCTGAAAACCTTTGAACATGAAATTTAACCATCTACATTGGTCTATTTCCCCTGATATTTTTTAGGCTGAAAGTGGAAATTTTATAACATTGTGTGATTGTAAGTGATGCTAGTCTAGAAATAACAATAAGCTACTGTCATATTTTTCATAGTGTGCGTAGAAAATTGAAAGATGAGGGAACAAGATATGAGTGATTTCTAAAGGGAAACAAATTATGTATTTTATTTTTATTATTTATAATTGTATCTATTGAAAATGGTTTGTATATTTATAACTCTGTGTTGCCAATGTTTTACGTGTGTGTGTATGTGTGCAAATTTTATTCAACATAAAAATGGATGTGGATTGTTGATAACATGTTTGCAAGTTTTTGTTTTGCGGACCCACCGAGATACCCTTGGCCACCACAAGGATCTGTATTATTTACAAAAAAAAGAATTAAACGAAAGCTAAAGAAAACATCTTAACCAGGGGTGCCAATAATTATGGAGGGTGCTGTAGCAAGCAAAAATAAGTAATAAATCAGTGCATTTATTCTGAGGTGATCACATTGTCGGGTTATGCAGCAAATTGTGCGCCTTTATAGCACATACAGGCACCCGCTTTGCCGTGTACACGAAACACATTTTGATGAGACCAGGACAATATTGAGGCACTTTTAATATGGTGAGTGTGAAATCTCTAGTTATATGTTTTTTTTTCCATCGGCATCTTGCGGGCCAGATAATTGGCGGCGGACCACTTTTGGCCCATGGGCCGGATGTTGCCAACCCCCACTTTAGAGTGTCCCAGACTTCTGTAGAGTGGAACAAATGCTTTTCCATTCTGTCGCAGGACAACTATAATTTAAACAAGAAATGCATGTTTCTTTATCTTCAGTAAATATATCACTGCGTTCATGCGTGTTAGTTCCACCCACCTCGTCCGTCCAATTGGTCTCCATGCAACCCTCCTCCTGTCACTCCAGCTTCTCCTCCCTGTTATGCATCAGGTTGGCGGACACACTCGCTGCCCACCTTGTTCCAACAGCAGAGACCCCCTCATTTCGGGCTCCATTTTAAACGAAAAACAGAGAGGGGGGGTGGGAACCTGCATGCCGCATTCTAGCGTCAAAATGGACCGCACTGGGGTGATGGGCGCCGCTATCGCTACATCATAAAGGCGGAACCCCTCCGAACCCTCAGGTCCCCAATCACTGCATGCCGCCTGTCGGTCTTTTTTAGCCGAGAAAAAGGAGGCGTCGCCGGCGCGGGGCAACATTCGAGTAGCAGCGGTGCCGTCCGTTCGGCGTTTTACCCGGGCGTTAGCCTGCTAGCATCGGCTCCAGATTTGTCGGCGGTTGGATATAGGCGATACCCTGTCTTCCCGTTCCCGGAGATCGAATTGACATTTTCACAAGGGGCGCATCTCTCGGAGGAGCCTTCCGCCCTCCTACTCGTCCTCTCCCGACTCCCTACCGGAGAAGACCGGGGACAACTTGGCAGCGAGGCCCCGAGCTGCTCTTCCCCTCCCCCTCCTCCTCCTCCTTCCCTGGCCCGGTCCAGTCCCAACAAGACCACCACCAAGCGACCCTCCCCCTCGCCCCACGTCCACGCGAGGACCGCAGCTGATTTTTTTTTCTCCCCTCGCTGTGGGGTGGCGGTGGTGTTGGTGGTGGGAAGAAGAACGCCGAACGCTGAGTGTTTTTCGGGTCCGAGCGGCGCTGGCCAAACACAGCGGAGGGGATGACTCTGGAGTCCATGATGGCTTGTTGCCTGAGCGAGGAGGCGAAGGAGTCGAAGCGAATCAATGCCGAAATTGACAAGCAGCTTCGCCGAGACAAGCGAGATTCCAGGCGGGAGCTGAAATTACTTCTTCTGGGTGAGTGTCGCGTGTTTAATCACTGTCACGTGTCGCCTTTTTTTTTTTAATTTCATTTGAATTTTTTAATAGAAAACTTACCTCCTTGGGGCCTTCTTCCCAATGCTAGCAAACGTGCTAGCAGGGAGCCAAGGGAGAGTAGTGTTATATCTCCCAGAACAGATGCATGTTTGAGGTTGGAAGTGGATATTAGTCGCTGCAAAAAAGGCCCAAAAATAGACCTTGTGCAGGTTGACAATGTGGATACGTGTCGGTGTTATTAGTGGGAGTGCATGTTTTGACTGGGCTGCTCCATTTCCATGTCGAAGTTACTCAATAAAAGCATCTGGTACCAAGAGGCCACCACATGCTAGTTGATGTTATGGACTACTAGCCCCGGCAGATAACCATTTCCTTCTGTGGTTTGTCATCAGATGGGACAATCAGGTTCCTCCTTCTTGTATGATCTCATTTATTTTTAAACGTGGCAGCACGGCGAACAAATGGTTAGAAAGCCTGCCTCACAGTTCTGAGATTGGGGCTTTGAATCTCTGCTCTGGCCTCCCTGTGTGGAGTTGGCATGTTCTGTTCAAAGTACTCCGACTTTTCCTATATTCCAGAAACATACATGGTCGGTTAATTAATGATTTTAAATTGATAGGTGTCCTGTGGTTGAGTGGCGCCGCCATAATGACCATAAGCGCAATAGTACGTGGATGGATTGTTTTGGGGGCTACTCACCTTCAAGTCTCCTCTTTAGGAGGGAGAACACATGCTCTGTGGGGTTGAAGTCTGGAGATTGACATATAAATAGAGTTGGGAATCGCGTCTCAAGATTCCAGTAGAACAAGGACTAACATACTGATTCAGCCGGGATCGAAGAATGTGCTGAAAAGCAATGAAAAATTGTGTACGCACTTAACAAGTGTGTGTGCCCAATGGCAATCAAAAGTATGTCTTAACTTTGTTGAATTAAATGAACATGACATCAGTGCAACACCAAGGGCTTCAACCTAAAGCGCACTGAAGTCGTAATCAGTGAGTACAACAGTAAAATACGTCTAATGCCAACATTGATGCAGCTAACAATTTAAACTGCGACTAAAACGATGAGTCAACTCAAATGCAAATAACCAGCTAACCATTAGCATATTGCTGATGTCGGGTGGAAAAAGAAACTAAAAAACTTTTCGGTAAACCTAAAAAAATGGCATGCCATGGTTGTTGAGCCATTAGCATTACATCCTCATATATAGAGGCCCATTTTAAACGCTTTTTATAGGTATATAATTTGTAAAAAAAAATAGCATGGTCTGTTTGGCCACCTGGGGACTGACCGATAAATATTTTGGAATCTGAGGTTTCGGCCCAACGCCAGCAATATCATAATTTTCATCAACAAGAACCGTTTTTGAGTTTATACTCTACCCGCTGCTAATATTGATTACCTTGGCCCGTAGTTCTGCTTATGTGATATCTCCACATCAGGTTAGCCCATCGCTAAAAATAACATCTTCTAAGTACCTGCGGCCTTAGACACAAGTGTAAATGTTCTTTTATGAGGTTTTCAAAAATAAAACACTCGTTAAAAATAACCCCATGATAAATTCAAAGTGAAGTTCATAAAAAGTTTAGAATAAGTGGTTATTACGCATGGGCCGATTAATGGTTTGACGGTTTACTGTGGTTTTAAAAAGCCAAGGTTTCAAAAACCGCTTATACTGGCTGTCCCCGCTAATGACCTCTTTTGTTTTATTGATGGGACGAGTGAGCATGGCACAATATGATTGGCTGCTTGTAGTGTTGAGTAAACGGGCCGCTTCTTTAAAGTTAACTGCCTACAATTAACTTTTTATTCTTCCTTCTTGGTGCTTAACGAAGGAGGAGGGTGGAAGCAAGACTAGATATTGCAACCACAGTTTCCCTTTTGCTCTGATTAATGTACATTGTCTTCAAAAAAAAAAAAAAAAAAAGCCAGTGGGTGCTAGTTAGCCCCAAGGACATCAAGGGTAGCCCATGGGTCTGTTTTAAAAATAGCTCACCAGTGATTGGACACTGTGACTTACTAAGAAGAATTAAGATAGAAGAAGAATGTCAACATTTATTTATCTGTTTAAACTAAACATGATACACTAAAACTGAAACTTAATTTAATATGTGCCAGTGGATGAAATAGTAACACTTATGGTGCCGGGTCCAGTCACGTAAATGAGAAATCTTTAGCTGCAGCCTGGAGCGTCGGCGGTCCCCTAGCCGGTAAACTACTGTTAAATATAGTCATGAACACCGGAATAAGGTGTGTGGTGCTACACTACACTTTTTTTTTTACTGAAGTTTCGCTAGAAGCGCTTATACAAGTAAAGTAAGCAAAGTAACCAACTATAAACAGCAAATTACCACGTGTCGAGAGTGAAAATATAATACATAGCCTTACACTGGGCAGTTCAAAACCTGGAATTGAATTAATACGTTATCGCATACGTCAGCCAAGAGAAGGTGCTAAAAGTGTATTAATTAGGGCCTGATTGATTTAATCGGCCTCTTCAAATTGGCAGATTTTTTTTTTTCTTTTCTTTCTTATTCTTCATATTCGCCTTTCTTGTCTTCTCTCTTCTTCCTCGAGGTCTGATCAGTACTGTCGTCATTGTATTGGCTCTTTTTCTTCATCTTCCTCCCCCTTCCTCATCTTTCTGTTCTTGCACTTCATTTTTCTCTTTTTCCTCTACTACTTCTTTCCGCTTCTTCCTCTCATTCCTCCACTTCATCTTCCAGTCCCTCAACTTTTTCTCATCGTAATGTTAGTATATCCTGTATTCTGTTCTATGGTTACTGTTACACGTTGCCTTTTTTTCTTCTGTTATGTTATGACCCCCCCCCCCCCAAAAAAAATACAACAAAAAAAACAAACAAATGGAGTTGATTGCTGAGCCAAAGTCTCATGAGATTTGCTGAAGTCCCGCGAAGGTGATGGCACATCAGACAAGAAAAAATCCCCGAGGCGTATGGGTTAAGGCTTTTCTGTGGACGTCTGGATAAGGACATGCAAAGGCAGGATTAGCGTTGGAGGTCCTAATAGGCTTGGTTAAACACATCCGCCGCTCCGACTTTGAGATGTCACTGACTCCTATTAGCCCCGTCCCCCACCTCCTGCTATTGTTCCCAGGCCCGTGGCAGAACTCTACCCACCCGCTCCCCACAACTCACTGCTGGGAGCAGGAAGAATCACAAGTGTCATTTATAGGATGGGAAATATGGCATACACTTGAAGCTGTCAAGCTCTTTTTAAGGTATTCTGGTACTATATTTTTTCCAATAGAAAATATTATACATGCAACTATTATACAAAAAAATACTCTATTCCAGGGTTAAACGTTTGTGTATTACATTTTTCACTACAGTTCCCAGTATTACCATCTGTTTTAGACTGATTTGTAAAGTTGAGGTGCCTAAACTTGTCAGACATCCGTGTAATTGATCGGACAAGCGGAAATTCTTCCCCTAATCTTTATCTTCTACTCAGAAGCTGTGCCGCTCTCGAACCCACAGCACTGCGACGCCATCATCTACAAGGATCTGTTCATCATTACAGTTGTTTACAAACGTATTGATGCCTGCCAGTTGGAAAGTGTACGTCACTTCAATAGACGTCAGTATCAGTGAAAGGGTTTGCCGAACCCTTTGTGTGTGACATCACCAAGCATAAGTTTCCGTGCAACTTTTGAGACTATTTTTATTCATTTTTTTTAGTTTATTTTGAATTTTTTCAAAATTCCATTCTTATTTCACTTTATTGATAAATTCAGATTTGCAAAGCAACCATACAACCTAATATTTCTTATGTGTCATTGGGTCAATAAAACGGACTCTACGTTATTTCATTTTAACAATTTAGTGCCGAGACAGTACTGGATGAATCAAAACTGAATTGGAAAAAAAGCTGCCAATATTTTGTCACTTGAAAGTATTAAAAGAAAGAAAATAGAAAAAAAAATTTTTTTAGAGAAAAAGTGTCGCTCTGAGTCTTTCTGGTGGCCGGTGTTTGTTTCGGTTGAGACGCGAAAGTTCCTGACAAATGATGATAGGGGTTGGCATCCCTAAACCGGTAGCAACAAAAGATCCAAAATACACGGACAAAACTTACAAAGAAGCTCATCGGGGGCTAAAAGTGGAAGGTTTTAGATTGCCCGAGTCAATATGCAGACTTGACCGTACAGAGCATGTGTTTGATGTGTTTAAGAGGAAACTAATGTTAGTAACTCGTAACAAAACATTTACCTATAACTTTTCCGTCTTCTAGAATACTTTGACAGAAAAAGAAAACATGTCGCTAAGTTTTGGATACTTATTATATGTCTAACTCAATGAATACAACACAAAGAGGGGCGAATGCACAGGGTTAGCAAACTTAGCCACTTTTGAGTTTTTAATAAATGAAAATCACCGTGCCAGGGTTGCTGCTCCAGTGTGCCCACAATCTGGCTGCCGGCGGTCACCATATCAGGTCATACACTCAGCTTCCTGCTCGCACACACCACTGGTTTGCCTGTACTTGGTCAAAACAACAAGAAAAGAAAAAAAAAAGTTTTAAGCTCAAAGCTTTGGCCTGGCTACACAAACAGCTCCAGGATACTCAAGTCTGGAGTCTTTCTTTGTAATGTTACTCGACGAGGTCTGATCAGTACTGTCGTCATTGTATTGGCGATTGGTATTGATTAGGTCGTCTTCGGTCCTTGTTCGAGGAAGAGGGATGTTGAGGGGTTAGCTTCGAGATATTCAGCGATGACCTCCCCGTCGGATGCCAAGCCGACTTTTTCTTGATCATATATGGCAATCAGGATCTTCCAGCTCTGCTCCTCTGTGCGCGTGTGTGAGGCGAAGGTGTAGGTAACGCTTTTAGAGAGCATTAGAAGGGCCTGACACACCACATAGTTGAGACAATCCTGCCAAATTTGAATGATTCAAGAAAAAATCGCCACACATAAATTGAGGCATCGAAATGGTACAAAATAAGCCGTTGTCTCCGCTCCGAAAGGGTGCCGAATTTGCTGAAACCACGGCCCGCGTAAATGTCCCTCAAATACCACTACTACAAGCTGCAAAATAGGATGCGGCTTCTTCTAGCGATATTAGTAATGGCCAGGCTTGTTAAAAATATCAACATCTCGAATAAAAGAGCCAATTCAAAGAAACGGATGTCATTTTTGGACTCAGCAACCCAGAATTAGCCAGAATTCCGGTTTTACACGTTTGTCAGCGGTGCACACAAATTCACAAACGGGGGCATGGTTCTCTGGAGGTTTGGGGAGATTGAGGCTACATGGCGAGTGTCCCACATACTGTTGATGTCCCATGGCAGGACGTGGGGGACGTAGCCTTGCCAGTTTCTTCGGGGCGTCGTATTCATGCTTTAGCTAACTACCACCAGCTGCCGCACTTGTCCACACTCCCCCCCCCCTTCGTCATCGTTTCCACTGGTGTCGCTTGATCTTTTCGTGACTGCTCGAATTTAGAATGCGAAGACCGTGGTGTTAGTCTCTGACTTTCGCCATGATTGTTTACCTCCGCTTGTGTATTTCTGGCAAGTTGCCACCAGACGTACTGTATGTGTGTCTGTATACACGCTGTGTCATTTTCGCCATGGAGACAGAAAATAACCTGAAAATGCTGTAGGGGAAATGTATTCAAGTTGGGCTCACTACGGCAAAGATGCCGTGCATAAAAGTACTTGCTATACTACAAATACAAATATTCCTTGCAGATAAAGCAAGAGTATGCACAAAACACAAGCCAAATCCGGGTTCAAAGGAAATAACCTGATTGCATTTATGTGACTCCATATTCGGGTTAGAAAAGGGGTAACCCAGGGCTCTTATTCGGGTTTTTAAAAAACTGAATAAGAGCATATTTGTGTTTTTGCGCATGTTTTCTAGGGATGGACCGATTATCGGCCGGGCCGATTATCGGCACCGATATTTGGCTTTTTAACGAATATCGGCATCGGCCTTTTTTAAAACTCTGCTGGCCGATAATAAATCAATTCAAAACTGTGGAAATCCAAATAAAGATATGTAAAAGTTTAACATTTCTGTCATTTTGACATTTTGAAATTGACTGTAGAAAACTACATGGAGCTATTGTTTAAGTTTTGCCTTTATCCTTTTTAAGAGATGCTGACAATCCTGGGTGCTCCCTGAACTTTTTGTTAGAATTTTATAACAGAAATGTATACTGTCAAACTTTTCTTGTAATAATGATTTTTTAAAAAAAAAACACCATTATGCAAACTTGAAAGATTGTTCAATAAACATGCTTAAAGACGTTACAACAAAGTTAAGAGTAAATTTTTCTTTAGATTTTGATGCCAATATTTTCCTTTTCACTGAAAATGAATATCGTCTCGAAATATCGTTTATTGGCCTCTTTGACTACTAATTATCGGTATCGGCCCTGAAAAAGCATATCGGTCCATCTCTAATGTTTACATGTCCTTTCAAAACCCGAATGCTGCCAGTATTCGGGTTTTAAAAGGGTTATTAATCGCAATGTAAAATGTAGTCTGTTTCATTGCCAAATGAGAAAGCGCTCGCTGGTGAAAATGTCCGTGAGACAATCCCAAAAATTATAAGTTAACGTGGATCGGTTTGCAAAATCAACCAATGAATTATAAAAGACGTGCGCCTTATAGTCCCAAAAATATGTTCGTTTTGGGCCTGGATCAGATTAATTGCCTTTCCATTCATTTCAATGGGAAACATTAACTTGCTTTATGACCGTTTCAGGTTGCAAACAGGGTCAAGAAACCAATTAAGTCCACAACTCACGGTTCCACTGTACCCATGAACAAATTCACTCTCAACATACCTCAGCCTATAGAATAATGAATAAAGAATGCGTAATCTTTAGACATAAAACAATCTCGCATTCTTCATCCTTGGTTGGGATTCTTGGGAAGGAGCAAAATTGAGACAAAAACAGATCAGTTATTTTTCCTTTAACCATGTCATGAATATGCCAGTTGAAAGAAAAACGTCTTTGGCATTTAGGAGTTGACATGGTACTTTTGTCTTCTTGATGTTAAGTTTATGAGTTGGTCCTGAGCAAAATGTCTCCGCTGTAAGGGGTATGTGGACCTAAAATGTTTAGCGACACCCACTCTATGCATCATGGTGTCGATACTGCTTTTTGTTTTTGTTATCATAGCGTAAAAAGGGCGTGCGTTTTATCTGTTTTTAATATGTGGGCGGATGGCATACTCAACATCAGGGCAAGGTCCCAGAAACAGGATCAAAACTAAATTTTGTGCGTTTGTGTTTAACAAAAAAAAAAAAAAAAGTGGCCTCATTTTCTCTTTCACACAAAAAATATTCACCATTGTTGACCCTGGAGAGGCATATATCGGGTGGGTCTAGGAGACAGAGGCCAGTAGTGTGTCTGCTCGTGAAAGAGGGACAGTTACAGTGAAAGCAGTGCAGCGAGATCTTGTGATGGGGGCGTCACGAGAAATAAATCAGACTCGTAGCTGGCGAGGTGAAGAAGGTCTCCATTCACCACCAGGACACGAGCGCTCGCCACTCTTTTACCGGGTCTTAACGGCTCCAGAGGAGTTGTTGTGGCTCAACCAAAATAGTTAAGGCTGTTTACTGCGCAGCGTTTGTGTCTGAAAACGTACAGAAATAATGTGGAGACTGAGAGTGCTCACATTTAAAATGGATTAGATGCACGTTTAAAAAAAAAAAAAAAAACTCATTAAAAAGTACATTTAAATATTATAGTAAACCCTCGTCGAGTTGTGAACTGACTTGGTTTTTGTGATTAATACAGTTTAAAAAGTCAGATTTAAATACAAATATTTCCCAAAGGATATAACGTCAATCCATATAAGACTTTTTTTTTTTTTTTTTTTTTTTTTTTTTAATGCGGTTGAAATTATTTTAAAGCAGTATCATAGTTTGAGTTAATTTGCTGTTTATGGGCAATTCTAAACGTTTTGGGTCATTTAGCCAATCATGACAAGAAAGAAGCCCGGTGATTTCACCATTTTCAAAACTTTGGTATGTGCTTTCAAACTGGAAAGCAGTTTTGAAGCTTGTTTGGTGTGTCAGCAGAAATTAAGCAAATCCCAGAAGCGGGGAGGAGCGAAATATTTGAATAAAGTCAGTCATTTGCCTTTTCTATCAGCGAAGGGGAAAAATAAATTCAAGTCAAAGATGATAAGCGGTGACGTTAATGGATGGCTGGATGGATCTCATTTCAAGGCCATATCGGGCGGCTCAACGGGAATCTTGTTGTCTCGTTATAAGACTTTCTGACTTTAATGCCTTCACAGTTCCTTCCCCCAAATTAGTGGAGGTTTCTTTCGAAGAACTGACAATGCCGGGGTTATTGTATCATCAATTAAGGCGTACCATCCTGCATCATTTGTAATTTTTTGGGAAGCCCCCCCCCCAAGCCCAAAGTCGCCCCCTTCGAACTGTAAGCCGGAGAGCACCGAGTGAGCTTGAGGCTCTTCGCCGTTATCGTTATGAAAGAGAGGAGTGTAAAGGGGTTGATAGGAGAAGACAAAAAAACGGCGGCTATGGTAAAAAAAACCAAAAAAAAAAAACAAGGGAGACAGTAAGAGGGGTTGCCATGGTGACAGAAATATGGCTGCTCTTCAAAAACCTTGAATGTAGGTGGTGCTGAGATGAGTGTGTTTTACAGATATTATGCGTGTGCCGGAGTCCTCTTCCATTCACTCGGCGCGCCATTATGGCCCCGAGGATGGGGTCTCCAAAAAAAAAAAGACCCCCGGAGCGAATGGGTGCATTTGGGGATCACTTCCAAGGGTTCGACTTGAACGCAGATGTTCTGGTTTGCCGTATTCTTTTGAAAATCCCTCTTTTTACTCTTGGTGACATCTTCATATCCTTCCTCAGTCTCACGAAGACGGGTGCTTTAGGAATGCTAAGCTCCCCCCGCTGTCACCTGTCGGCGCAGGCAATTCAGCCTCCAAGTTGGAATGTAGGCCAGATTAATTAACGTCATTAAATTAGCGCATCCTCCTTCTCCTCCTCCTCCTCCTCCTTCTCTTTAGAAATCATTCTAGTGCACTCACTTTTCAAGCAACCCAAAAAACCTAATAAGTCATTTGTGAGCGGTTGCAACCAATTAAATGAATCCATTTGGAATCTCGAAAGAGCAGCTTCATAACGATTCAGCTAGTGTAACAAATGGCTTTTGTTTTTTTGTTTTTTTTTTTTACATTGAGTTTGAATAATTGATTGTGGGGCCTGACTGATATGGATTTTTTTTTTAGGTCGTTGCCGATTTAAAAAAAAAAAAAAAAAAAAAAACACACACACACAGATGAACTAATTCACTGCCATTGACGAATTTACTCGTCTTTTCACAGTCCAGCCATTCAATCCCAGGACCTTATTTATATTTTTTTCAAACGTTAGGGTAAAAGAGGGTCTGAAAATGTCTGGCAGTGAATGAGTTAATCAACTGATTAATTTAAAACATACAATGCATCATTTCGCCATTCGCGGGGCCTGGTCCCTACCCCTCGCGAATAGTGGGTGTCGTCAAATCAAATATCCAAGTCCGAGCATATGGCCTAAGTGTCGTACATCCAAACGCGCAGTAAAAAATTTTACAAGGCTTTTTGCCTTGCGTCGTCTTTGATCACATTGAGTTCACACATTGAACGCGGCACGCACTGCTCTGTGTCAGGCACGGGAGAAAGCGGCAAGAGCACCTTCATCAAGCAGATGAGGATCATCCACGGCGCCGGTTACTCCGACGAAGACAAGAGAGGCTTCATCCGACTGGTTTACCAAAACATCTTCACCTCCATGCAGGCCATGATCCGGGCCACAGAGAACCTAAAGATCCCTTACAAGTATGAGCAGAATCGGGTAAGAAGTGTGACACTCAACCACACCTCCCCGCACCCCCAACGCAGTTCAGATCGAGCAACTTCACTTCTCAATTCCGTCCTCCAGAGAACCTCTAATTGAGGACTGATTATTCCCTCCTGGGATAACATTGTGAATGTAGGACAGAAAAGTTTGTAAATCACCTTGATGGCATTTTTTTTTTTCCAATTTTGTCATAATAGCCGGGTTTACATGGGACATTCTTGTCATTCTGATTGAAATGATTCGGCGTAAACCAGACTGAGCATAATCAGATTGAACCGTTTACATTATGTTTGTCACATTGGCAAAAGGAAGACACTCCCCTGTGAATATGAATGGAATTCAATTCTGATTCGGCCTTTTTACTTCCAATTGCGGTGTTTATACGGAGCATTTTTATTACGTTTCGTCATTCATTTTCATTCTAATCAGAATACAAGACTCCATGTAAACTCTGCTAATGTTAACCACAGGACAGGAAATGGAACATGCTATGACAAATCGCTAATCACGACAACAAAGTCACTACAATTCATTATATCTTTAAAAGTTTGATTAATTCTAGTATCACCTTAAAAAAACAAACACTTGATGGCACTGTAAATGGCCAGTCATATCGAAAATCCGATTTGCTGATAACGTGCAGCGCAGATTGAATCCAGATTTGATAAATCTTTTTTTTTTTTTTTTTTTTTCCCCATCACAACATTTATGTACGACACTATCGAATAGAAACCTTCTCAAGTTTACAATGGTCAAAATGAAAACGTGAACTGTTTTCAAAAAGGAGAACGTCGATTCATTTACGTTGTCAAAAAGAAAATACCAAGTTCCGTTTATGTTGTCAAAAGGAAAGCCTGAGACGAGCCCCAACCAATCTCTCTCTCCCTGGTCTGTGTAGTCTAACGCCATGCTGGTGAAAGAAGTGGACATTGAAAAGATCAATGGCTTTGACCAGCCCTACATCGCGGCCATCAAATGCTTGTGGTCCGACCCGGGGATCCAGGAGGCCTACGATCGGCGCCGAGAGTACCAGCTCTCCGATTCCACTAAATAGTACGTCGCCCCACACTTGGCTGCTTGCGTTGGTCTAAACGAGAGGAAGACATTATTCTTTGGATTTGTGTGAATGGACAGAGGATGAGGTATTTTGTCGCCTTTTACGTCAGCTCAGGAGTTTGCTCCGTTTTTGTGATATTGTGGACCGTATTCCCGCAAATACTGGGGAGGGGCATCTTCTATTTGTACAAACACATTTGTATTTTTATTTTAACAGTAAAATAGCAACAACCGAGGCAGACTGGACAGAAAATTCTGCCGAATCATAACCATTGAAGCAAATTTGTTAGTCTACAGGAATGCTAATCCACATTGAAAGTGAGTTTCCACATCACCTATAATTACCTTTAATGCCGCGCAAACGTCGTCAGACTCTCCTGCTTTAATTCAACCGAGGGACAGTTAACAGTTTACCGGATTGCGAACCGCCATTAAAGACGGAGTATCCGCATAACGTCTAGTCATTTTGAATACTGCGGTAAGACTCACCCACTTTAATCCATCTGTTAAAGATGTTTACTTTGCTGCCGTTTTTTTGTTAGTAACAGAGTTTAAATCAGAAGCTCTCTTTATTGTCCTTAACAACAAAATTAATTTTGGGGTGTGGAATCCAAAACTGATCTTAGTTTTTGTCTATCACGTCAAGTTTTTGGGCCATAGGAGCCCCGTTTTCTTAAAAAATATATAAAATAAATGTGTATGTATGTAAATAAAATACTTAGTTGCAATAGTTACAATTTTTGAAAACTAAGAAATTATGTTAGAACCTATTTATGGGTTGGTGTTTTTTTTTGTTTTTTTTTATAGTAAATTTTCAACCTGGCAACATTGCAGTAAATTTTTATAATTGATCATATGGTGACGACACTTTTTCATTTCAGCTGACAACCCAGTCTAAACTTAGTTCGTCTCAAGTCTCCCAGTTGAGATGTATCACGTGAGCATACGTCCAAAAATAATGCACACTTTTATTTAGACAGGGGTGTGGCAGCATCTTGTGGCATCTTAGGAAGTTTTGGAAAGTGCACAAAAACTGTAAATAGGTACATTTTTCAGCAAATAGGTGAGTTTAGCAAATAGCTGGGCACAATTTCCACAGGGGAAAAAACAAGAATATGCGGGCGATTTCTGTATTTGAGGAAATACGGCTGCAGTATTTTTTATTCATTATTATTCTCTTGTTGAAGATTTAGCTAGTTTTACTTCTCTTGCAAGAGACGCATAACCCTGGTGGAAGAGGTGCACTTTCTTTCTAGTGCCTCCTGGCTGTAGACGTGACGTATTACAGATTTTCTGTCTGCTTGCATGCAGGTTGTACAAAGCAGTGTTTCCCAACCTTTACTGAGCCATGGCACATAATTGACATGATCAAAATCTCCCAGCACACCACCCCCCAGAAAAATGTCACCTTGAGTCTTTACTGACTAATTTGCTCTCCCCTTGTGAAATTGTAGTTGTAGGAATGACAACAGGTGGCTACGCAGGTTATTCGTTCTGCCTGTCACTGTGTGTCTCTGGCATAGGAATGAAATTATAAAGATACATTGATTGTAAATTAAAAAACAAATTTTCAGGCTAATTCAGTGAAATTGGGTTATTTCCCACGGAACATCAGTGATCAATTGCGGTACACTGTTTCAACGCGCAGCGGTTGGGAATCACTGGCACCAAGAACGAGAAGATTGTGTCTTGCAATACGTGTTTGCCATATGTATATCCACATGTATATCTCCAGTTACCTTAGCGATTTAGATCGCGTGACCGCCGACGGCTACGTCCCCACCCAGCAGGACGTGCTCAGGGTCCGTGTTCCCACCACGGGCATTATAGAGTACCCCTTTGATCTGGAGAATGTCATCTTCAGGTACCCCTGACGTGATACCAGGACTGCAGCGTAACCGCCACTCCGGCACAAATCCACTGATGGACGGAAGCTAAACATTGCGTCGTGGCCACAATTGGAAACGCTTGACGCGGCACAAACCTGCCCTGAAAAGAGCCAGGGGGCCGTATACGTTGTTTAGCCTCACCAGACATCAGTGATTTGTGTTTAGCTGTGTTGAGGTTCTGGCCGCCTGGACCGAAACCAAAGGCTGAACCCTCGCTTGGGACGGGCAACCACCTCGTACGTGATGAAGAGGGCTTCGCAACTGTGTCAAAGTCAAAGATCCTCCTGCCATCCTTGACTCGACAGTTGTCCAAACCTTCTTCATCAGCTTCCAAGTGCGGACTGTCCTCTTACTTTTGTCATTGCTACCACCAGCACTGTCAGCACCTGAATTCACAGTTAAACGAGCTGAAGATGGTCAACTCAAGTGGGGTACACGCACATTTTTTTTTTTTTTTTGACATCTCAACTAGGGGTGTGGAAAAAAATCCATTTGCCAATATATCGCGATTTTCGCCCGCCCAATATAATATAAATTTTAACATATACAGCAACTTCATTTCTATTCACTGATGATGTAGTGGTACACACGCCTGAGTTGTGTGCGGGCAGCGTGGGATCGGTTCCCGCTCAGTGACCGTGTCTGCGTGTCCCCTGCGACTGGCGGGCGACCAGTTCAGGGTGTAGTCTGCCTTTCGCCCATTGTCAGCTGGGATAGGCTCCGGCACCTCCCCGCGACCCTGTACGGGATAAGCGGTTAGGAAGATGACACATGGCAACTTCATTTATCATAGCTACATGTAATTTTGATATTAACTGGGCAGAACAGCGCAATATCGTGACATCGCAATATCGTGATAATATCGCATACGTATTGTATTGCAACATCCTTGCCAATACTCACCCCTAATATCAGCTATTTTTTATTAATAACGAGACAAAAAAAATGTGTGTTCTTACAGCTCTTCAGGGATGTGGTATATGTGACTACCAGAGCACATTACCTACATAACCGTGTCTGTTATAGTACCAAGACTAACCTGTGAGAGTCAGTCAGAATACCGGAAAATAAAAGAAGAAAGTAGTAGTCAAAGAAGAAGCTAGGCTAACAGTTAGCTCAACTGATAACAAAATTTAGGTTGCAAACTCGTCTCCGTGTCTCAGTCATGGAGTCAGTGGCTCAGCTTAACTCGGTGTTGACCACAAATAAGAGCTTGTGATCAGCAGTATTGAACAGGTTTAACAGTTACGATAGGCAGCCCTGAGGGAAAAACTCTTCGCAAACACCACACAGGATAATCACTTAAGAAATCACATCATATACCAAAATATGATCGCGGGTTCAGATTTTAAAAAAATAAGAATTAAAATGACTCTTAACACCCCTCGCACCACAGGATAATTGCTCGGATCATCTTTTTAAATAATTAAGCTTAACATTCCACACCACAGGACATGATAGCGCAGGATTTTTCTAAATCACCTAAAATAACCCACACCACAGGATAATCCCTCAGGATTTTTTTTAAAAATCACTTTTATCCACCCCACACCACAGGATAATCACCGAGCATAACTTTTCTTAGACATCGGACAAATGCGCCTATTCTGACTTAAATCGCAGGGTAAGGAAAAAGTTCAAATTTGGCGCGATGGTCAAGATTTGTGTACCCCGCTTTACTCATACTCAAGTTTGAGGCTATCAAAGTTGAGGTCTTTGAAATCGATCATGGAAACAGTGTTGATGGAGCAGTGACACTAACCCCCCCCACCCCTTTTTTTTTTTTTTTTATCTGAGTGTTGGCCTTTTTTTCTGAAAAGCTTCCTTGGCTGGATCTAGCCACACTTCCACACTTGGCAGCGGGTTGCTCTAATTGCCTGTCACGCTTTATGTAACCGTTTCCTGTCTTTCTTTTGTGTGTATGTGTCTGTCTGTCTGTCTGTTCTTCTTCTCTGCCCGGCTTGCCTTGTAGCTATCTTTCCGATCTGGATCGCATTGCAGATCCCAGCTATCTTCCCACTCAGCAGGATGTGCTCAGGGTGCGCATTCCCACCACGGGCATCATAGAGTACCCCTTCGACTTGCAGAGCATCATTTTCAGGTAGAAAGATGCCTCGGCAGGCTCACAATTTCAATTTTTTTTTTTTTTTTTACTGACACCATCAACTCGTTCCCCAATAAACTATGTCGGAATATAACCCACCCCCGCACTTCCTTTTATCCTCTGCTGTCGACGACTGGTACAATAATCGAAAGCGAACACATAGTCCTACATTCTGGTGCCCGCTCGTCGTAAATGGGTCACCTCCTCAATCGCCTCTTTTCCTTTATGGCTGGCATAAGAATCCAGGTCGTCCTCTCCACATTGGAGGGACGCGCTATTTTTGGGCAGTGGGTCCTGCAGGGCCTATAATGGCCCCAGATCTCAACGGAGCGCAGTGGACGGGGCCATACACCAGAGGGCGGCCTTGCGTTGTCAAGCGGAGCACAGACCGCGCTTCAACTGCTCGACAGGCTTGCACCTGTGCATCTGTTTGCGTAATTAGTCACTCAATTGGTGTCATTGGTATCAGCTCTTGACAAGGGCGCGTAATAGGTGTGAAGGATCCAAGTGAATGACTTCTCAAATGAAGACTTAATGAAACTGGGACCTGAAACTCCCCAAAGATTGACAGGTGACCTCATCAAGGAGAACAGCTCTGGAAAGCTGAAACCTCTCGAGGATATGCACATCTATTCATCAGTGTTTCAAATCACCGAGCTGTTCGTGAATGGCTCTGCCAGAGACAAGAGATGTAAAGCACACCTGATTGTCCAAACGCCTTCCTCAGAAGTTGACAGTTAGAAGTGATGAGGGGTTCGCAAACTCCTCCAGCATTTTGTGCTACGTTAGCACTTAGAAAGTAGTACCAGTTGTCTATATGAAAACAAAGTTAGTGCAACTTTTCAAGCCAACCAAGTCCACTTGAAAGTGGTGTTCGCTCCTCGCATTTGATTCGATCAAAACAGACTCCGATGCGATTTCTCTGCTCGTCTGGCTTGGTCGGTCAAGTGTAAACTATATCATCTGGACCCTGGAGCGCACCAAACCAGTCAAACCATGACTGTTTGAAGGATGTTCACGCTTGTCCAATTGAGTTCAGTTCAGACAAACAATCACATTTGGTTCAGTTAAAACTGGGGCTTCTGCCATGACACCAGGAATAGCGCGTAGACGTTCAAATCGACTTCCGTCCTGATAGCGATGTATGTCGTAAAGCAATTCAGGACATTATTTATTTTATTTTTTTTGTGTGCCACGGTTGATCCCATCCTCCTCAAAGTTGCTTAGTGCTAGTAAAAACGATACAGACCCCCCCAGGGCATGACAAAGTTTCATTCAAGTCCTTGTAAGTAAATAAATGTTTCATCAAAAGAGTTGTGAATTTTTTTTTATTAAGGTCGAATTCTTGCCCGGTGCTGCTTTAAGGGGACATCTTGACTAATTATATGCTGTAACACGGCCAAATGTAGACAATACTAAATGCCGGGTAAACCAATCGATTTGCTTTCAAAGTCAACTGTTCGGCGTGAAAGCTGATTTGTTCTTTTGCCAGTTAGTCTCGGACCAGTCGGTTACCGTTTTCTCACCTAACTCAACGGACCAGTTTAAATACAACAGACTGTGGCGTGCTCGTGTGAAAGCAGTGGCCTATTGGTGTCTACGTTGTTTTTATTAGGTGACATATAGGAGAGGTCCTTCTACGAAAAAAGGGACTTCATTATCCCAGGTGCCCTCGTCCGTGTATTATAGTTTCTGCCCTTGACCCTATTTTCCTTCTGTTTTCAAGAGGGTCCTCCATGTTGGCGTTTTTCGTCATCTGGATGAAAAATGCATTCGCGCTCACCTTCTGCCCCCTGTCAACATTCCTCACACCTTCTGGAAACACGCGTGTTGGCACTTTGCAAGAAGTGGGTAACAAAATGAATGCCTTTCAGGAAAACCTTCACTCCACCCTACTGAGCGGCATCCATTTCAAACGTATACACGGTGCCTTCTTCAAAGTGAGATGCTTTGGCGGTGGCTTGCATGACTCGCTCAACATGGGATCACTCACATGGCACAGAGCTCCCTAAAGAGCTCTGCTTCGTCTGCTTCTAAAGGGCTCGAATCCATCATGACATCAGGTGTTAAGGTTTTTGTCAAAGGTAAAGAAAAAACGTTATTCTTGGACACACTTGTCTTGAAATCGGCTCCGTGTCACTTTTCTGTACAAACGGCTCCCACGCACATCACAGGCTGTCTTGATGGATTTAAAACCTGTCGAAGCAAACAAATCCCTTCTTGAAGTCGTTCCGGGATACTTCAGTCAGCGATCGGTGAAAATCTGGGGTGTAACTGTACGTCAAAAATCACGGTTCGGCTCCTACCTTGGTTTTATGTTCGGTTCATATTTGGCACGGTGAGGGAACAAAATGCAAATAGTTAAATGTAGCATTAAATCTGAAATTTTCATTACTTCACACATAAGCAATGCACCAAATTTGATTTTACAAAAATACAAGGTCTGATAAACATATGACAACTGCTTTTCTAATACTTTCTTAAAATTGCGATGAGACGTTGTGAATTACCTGTATATTTTTTTATACTTTTTTTTTATATAACAGCTCAGTTATGTTTTGTTTAGGATAACCATAACATAGTTTTTTTTTGTTTTTTTTAGGAAAATAACGACAGAGGACTGCATTAGATCAGACGGTTAACAAATTACTGTATTGACAAAATTACCGCTAAATCATTTGCCAGAATCAGTAACTACTAGCTATCTTGAAATAACAAATATTGTACCATAATAGGAAGTAGAAATACCTACAGTATAGTTTTAATTTGTCTCAGAGATTTTATTTGTTGTTCTACATTTCCATTCCAAAGTTCAATATTCTTGAGAATAGCACGTTGTTTGCTCTTAAAAAAAAATAAAATAAAATACTCGATTTGGGTACCCTAACCCGTACTTAATGTTACATCTGACATTTACAGTATACGCATTTAAAAAAAAAAAAAAAAAAAAAAATTGTACATACCGAAAATATCCGAACGTGAATTTACGTACCGTCACACCCCATTTGAACATGCACTCTATACTCACGAAAATACTCATTTGCGCGCCCTCACGCCCACCCTGTAGGATGGTGGACGTGGGTGGTCAGCGGTCAGAGCGGAGGAAGTGGATCCACTGCTTTGAGAATGTCACTTCCATCATGTTCCTGGTGGCGCTGAGCGAGTACGACCAGGTCCTGGTGGAGTCCGACAACGAGGTCACGCCCTTACAAACCCCGTGTTCATTCCGATGTTGTCGACACAGTGGCTGATAATAAACGACAGCATCTTTGTTTTTTGCCCATCAGAACCGCATGGAGGAGAGTAAAGCTCTGTTCAGGACTATCATTACCTACCCCTGGTTTCAAAACTCCTCCGTCATCCTCTTCCTCAACAAGAAGGACCTGTTAGAGGAGAAGATCTCCTACTCGCACTTGGTGGACTACTTCCCAGAGTTTGACGGTAAGATTGTGAATTTGCCAAGAATGGCTTATTCAATCTAAAGGAAAAACCTGGACATTGTACTAGCGGTTCTCCAAAAATTTTTGATGAACAACCTCTTCTTTGTAAAAATGAATGTCAGCCGTAACTGTGCCTCCAAAAAAAAGTTGGCGTAGTGAACGCTTGAAAGACTAAGTCAAAGTGTTAAAGTGGAAGTCAACCCCCCCCCAAAAATTCTTTACGATAATATGTTCCATGCACCTTCGCTACGTTTGTGAGATGTGAGTTAATGTCAGGTAGCAAAATCCAGCCGTTTTTGTTCATCTCAGGGGTTGGCCATTTTGTCCCTTGCTGTCGACTGAAAGTGACATCACACTTGCTCGGGTAACGACCAATCACGGCTCAGCTTCAGAAAATAGCTGAACCGTGATTGGTCGTTACCTGCATTCTGAGCAACTGTGATGTCATTTTCAGTTGACAGCAAGTGGCAAAATGGCCGCCCCTTGAGATGGCTAAAAATGGTTGGATTTTGCTGCTTAACTCATAATCCACAAATCGTCGCTGTCCTGTGAAAAACGCGTGTCCGTTTTTTTTTTTTTCATTTTTAAAATTTTTACGTTAATGGGATTTCCGCGTTACAGTCATCCCATTATCGTAAACATTTTTTAGAAATGACGAAATTGGACATACATGGTATTCACAGGACAACGACGAAATGCAATATTAATCAGAATGTCGTGTTTAGACTAGTGGAGTTGCATCGAACATATTGTAAAAAAAAAAGTTTGGGTGGACTTCCTATTTAAGTTAACTCCAATTGACTTTTTTCATATTAATTCATGGTTAATTTGACTTTACTATAGCGTAAGCCTAACCTATAAGACTAAAACCTTTAGGTATAATAAATCTGATATTATTTCTTCTAGTCTATTTTACAATAAAAAAAAAAAAATACATGGGCAGAGGGCTTTGAAAAAATAATCGCAGACTAAATCGCAATATTGAGGCGGAGGTGTGTGGAAACTATTTTTCAAAATCGTTCAGCCCTAATGTCCATGTGTGCCCCCCCCCCCCCCCCCCCCTCCAGGTCCGCAGAGAGACGCGCAGGCGGCGCGGGAGTTCATCCTCAAGATGTTTGTGGACCTAAACCCCGACAGCGACAAGATCATCTACTCCCACTTCACGTGCGCCACGGACACTGAGAACATCCGCTTTGTGTTTGCCGCCGTCAAGGACACCATCCTACAGCTCAACCTCAAAGAGTACAACCTGGTGTGAGCCCACCCCAGCCCTCCTTCTCTCTCCTTTTGCACAACCTCCTTTTTCGAGCGTGCTCGACTTTTAACGCAACACACACACACACACACACACACACACACACTCCCTTTTTTTGTCCAGCACATTGAAAGATCCCCCTGCAAAACAAACCGACGACAACAAAACGAAAACGCCTCCCCTCTCTTGCATATCTTCCCGGTTTTCTGGGCAGCTCGTGCCAGAGAAACCTCTGCCTCGATGGGTCTGGCACACCCAACTCGGAGACAGTGAGCGGAAGGGACGCCGGGGGACGAGCGCTACGACGGGATTTGGTCTCCGCCTCCACATCGATGAATGTACCCACCAGTGTTTGAGAAGTGCAATTGTGCAAAAAAAACAAGGCAAAAACAAGAAAACCTCTTAACAGTGTAAATATACAGTATATTATATGTCAGGGGTGTCAAACTCATTGTAATTCCTTACAGGCTAATTTGATGTCAAGGGGGGCCGGACCAGCAAAGTCATATAGCATTATTAATATAAATAAGAGCAACTCCAGATTTTTTTTTTCGTGAAAAATTTCTCTCTCATCCAAGAGATTTTATATAAAGGTATTTGGAACTGAAAAAAAAAATATATATATATATATAGTATTGCACTTTAAATGAAATAAATTTGTGAAGATTTGGGAATTATTTTCAGGTCATTTTCTACATGAGCATAATAATTCTCCCTGATGCCCTCTACCTTAATGTGTTTAAGTTTTTTTTTTGTTTGTTTGTTTTTTTCAAATTTATCCTGCAGGTCGGATTAAACCCCTCGAGCGGACCGGTTTTGGGGCCGATGTTTGACACCCCTGGTATATGGAAAAACAAACCGAGGATAAGAGGGGCAAGAAGTGGGTCCAGATCTGGTTAATTGCTGTTGGCCTTTTAAAAAAAAATTTATTTTTTTTTTAATCACATATTTTGTCGCTACTACAATTTAGCAAATCACAGCTGTAAAGAAGTAACATTTATTTAAAAAAAAAAAAAAAAAAATCCACAATGACACCTAACTTGAGAAAAGTATCTTTTTGGATTTTTTTTTTTTTTGCTGCATTTTTGTTTGAATTAATTTATTTTTTGGGGTTGAAACGCACAGCTTCCCTCCTCCTGGATTCACAGGGACAATCGTGACCTGCTTACCCCCCACCCCCCAGCCACCAACCAGGAGTGTCCATCAAATTCCCCCACCCGCCTTCTCACTCCATGCTGTCCCAATCAGACGCTTCCTAACGCTGTCGCTCACTCGTTATATATCAGGATGTGCTTCTGTTTACTTTTTCATGTTTTTTTTTTTTTTTTTTTTTAACTGTATAGTCACTTTGTTTTAAAACGAAACAAAAAAAAAAAACGATGGTTTGCCGTTGTTGAGTGGTGAGGGGAAACGGAGCGGAATGACAAACCTTCCTTGACATTTGCAAATAAGTGCGTTGTATGTGTATATTTGTTTGTAAATACATATACACAACAGCCATGTACAAAAATGCTCTGTGGTACACCGTCTTTGGCATAAAAATGACGATAGAAAAAAACAAAAAGTTTAGCATAACATTTTTTTTTCTTTCCTCTATGAATAGTATTGATACTGTGATAATGGCTTTTGTTGATTATAAAAGCAGATGTCACAGAGCCGAGTGGTCAATTAGCAGTATATATATATATATATATATAATATGGTGATGATTTTAAGAGTACTTTTTTTTTTTTTTTAATTTATCTAACTTATGGACCAGATTTGAAGGTGTTGATAATTTCGACTGCTTTTTTTCCCCCCCGTGTTTAATAAGGCTTTCTCTTTGTTTTTCCTCACAACGGAGCCCTACTTGAGTCTGAACTGCTGTTAAAAAAAAAAAACCAACAACAAAAGGAGGAAAAAACAAAACAAGGAATGTCTGGTATTGCTTTTTTCAGTGTCTCTGCTTTCTTTTCAGGGACGATTTCCATTTGTTGTCATTTGACATTTTCTTTAAGGAGCCCTCTCATTTGATTTAGTTTAAAAAAAAAAAAAAAGTGTGTTTCCTTTAGGTTATATATACATTTAGAGACAGCGCTGTAATGCTTACCTACCTAAAAAAAATTTTTTACATTTCACACAGTGTTTTGGATTGGTTGGTAATCTGTAATTTCTTTTCATCCGCCTAACTGCCCAGCCCACCCCCTTCCCCCACCAGGCCTGCTTTGCTGGTGCCGGTGAAGTACCGGTGAACTTTTTCAGTCTTTCAGGTGATTTATTAATCCCTCATTGTCATGAAGGGCTACCACAGCACATGCAGAAACAGAGATGCTTCGTATGAGTAGAGGGCGAATGTCAATGCAAACTTAAAAAGTGATTATTATTATTATTCTCTTCCCCCACCCCCTTTCGAGTAAGAATCGTCTGGTCTTCTGCGGTGTGAGCCACAAGTACAACCTCATACAGTATACGTATGTCTGTATTAGGAAAAAGAAAAAAAAAAAAAGAAAAAAAAACACACTACAGCCACAATAAGTATTTGCATGTTAGCCAATTGCCAAGAAGCTGTGTGGGCTATAACACTCAAAATGTGTTAGTTAAACACAACTGAAAAGTATTTTTGTGTGGTTAACTAATGTTGGAAAATGATCCAGATATTCAACTCACTGCTTATCATGAATTTTGTGTTTTGTAGTGTATCAATTAACAGTTATGATAATTGTGTTTTATGATTAAGATTTTCTTTTCTTTATTCTATTTAGCCTCTCATTTCAATTCAAAGCGGAGGGAAATCTTATCAATATCTGGTCCCCCCCACCACCCCACCCCCGGAAGGTCTTGAACGCACCATCGTAACATTAGAATTTACTGGCCTCTTGTCGTCACTTTAACCTTAAGATGTTCCAGGGGTGGGCAATCTGCAGTTCGTGGCCCATGTGTGACCCAATGGAGCATGTGGCCTGCCATGAATTAAAAACAAATTTTAAACACCCAAATGTTCAAAATATATAAATTCCTTTTCAATTATTATCTCCCTTGAAGTACTCTTAAATTGTTCCACACTCCTGCCCTTATAAATGTCATAATTTGGTGAAATTTATAACAATTCTATCTATTAAAAAGCCTTTCATAATAGGAAGTCTGTTGAGTTCCCGCTACCAATCGCTCTTTGTTTTCGATAAACTACCTGGAACCAAAGGCTGCTGTGCCGCACAGGTTGAAAACCAATGGAAAACATGCTAAGAAATAATGATTGCTGTTCGGAGGGGGGTACCCCCCTGTTATATGGTAAAGTTTAAAAAATAATAATAAATGAGTTTTACGTAGGTTTCTGTATTAAATGTCTTTTACTTGGCTTAAAAAGTACATAGAGTAATGTTTGCACAGTAATCTACTGAATCCTGCCACAATTAGCCAAATACCGTTTTTGAAAGCCCCAAAAATGTGTATAACTGCTTATTAAAAGTTTTTAAAAGGTAAATATTTTACATGACCTTAAAAATGGTTTACAGACACATATTAATGACATCCCATGAGCTAAACCACCCCCAAGAGAAAGTTATAGAGTACAAAAATCCACCTCTGAAAGCAGTGAATAGGTGACATTTTCATTTTTGCGCATAACAGATGGTACGTTAAAAATAATTACAAATACATGTTTACTTTTTAAATTGCCAAAAAAGTGCCATTTCCCTTTTTGGGGGGTGGGGTGTGACATTAAACATTGCCAGTTTCTGCTTGAGCCAAGGTGCCAATGTTAAGTGAGCAAAAGACCTTATTTAACCGTTAATTACGTGTGGAGTGCAAAAATCGACTGACAACCATTATTTTTTTTTTTCTTTTTGATGTTGCACAGTGGTGTACTATTTGGCACATTTTAAATTTATGCAGGATATATATATATACACCATGTATGATCTGAAAAGAAGGACAGTGTTTGCATGACACTTCCATTTTTCACTTTGTGTGTTTAATTTCCTCACGAAAAATACAACTATTCTCTAATTTGTTGCCTTGATGCTCTTATTGCTTTGTATTTTCAAAAATTATTACCAGAACACTATTGTTTATGATTTTAGGACCACTTCTCATCCGCGCTTCCGCTAACCCTAAAAACTCAAATGAAGAGTGGTGTGTATGTAGGGTGGTGTGGGTTTCCATTGTAAATCCAATGTAAAAAAAAAAGAAATAAAAAAAAAAAGTGTAAAAATATGAGCGTGCCAGGCTCTCAAAGTGCCAACACACCACTGCCAACCGGAGATGCCCCCTACCCGTGTTCCCCTTCACTTTCTTTTTTTTTTTTTTTTGGAACGATAAAACACCAGAGACTAAAAAGGATAGATGATTAAGTGGGTAATGATTATATTCTATAAGAAATTTTTAAAGGATAATCTGCTGTTTGTTTTTTTTTAATAAGAAACTGTAATAATAATTATTGCATGTGCTGTTTTTTTTGCAAGCGAGGGGCTTTGGATGTATTGACCGAAAGCCTTTTGGCTCCAGGTGGCCGGTTATCGATTTACGTAACTCTTTGCCATATTTTTTATTGTCTTTTCATGCATTTGTTTTGTTGTTGTTTTTCTCGACCACTGTTGCCTGATCCTCAAACATGATGTATGATCATTATCGCCGCCTTCTAAAGAAACATAATGACAAGGTTATCTGTTTTAAACACTGAAATAAATTTGTTCCTATACTTGCTGATCACGTGTGCGACTTGTTTTTTTTTAATAGATAACATAGATTACACAATTCCCAGATAATGTGGTTGATGAGTAGTAGGGCGGCATGAGAAAACAACAGGGGCTTATCTCTCATTATCATTATTTGAAGTTCAACCCCCCCCCCCCAAAAAGCATCCTCAGCCGTGGGCATTTCTAGCCCTTTCATGGGGGTGCTCAAGCATCCCTAAATTGAACATTTTAGATCATCTGTTCATTTTTTTTTAATTTGTCATTTTTAAACAAGGTAGTAAAGTACATTAACATACAGTACTCACTCACAGTCATCAGTGTTGTTGAATTTCATTTTAACCCACTGTTTATGTTGTTAGGTAGGAATGAGCTAACAATTTGTTTCTGGGTTGGAAAGGCTCCTGGTGGTCAGAGACAGCACCACTGTCCGGTGGTTGAATTGGAACAGGCTGTTATGTCCTGTTAAATATTAAAGCCAAGGTGCAACGGACAAGCTTACTGATTGAATGCCCGTGACCAAAAAGTGTTATGCTTGGCTTTCATAAATGTGGGAATGAAAGTAAAACGTACAAAATGATTACATTTATCTTGTCTGACCGGGAGGACAGTACCCCTCAAACCTATGACCCTAGAATCGCCCCTTTCCTCAACGCATCTAGCCTCGAGTTGTCAGGTAACTGCAACTGGGGTTGGCTTCAGTTCACCTCTTCACCACAGGGGCACTGTCGGTTTTCGAAGCCAGTGACGCTACGCTCGCTCTCTCCTTCTCTGCTCTGCTCGGGAGAGGCAAACACCACAGAAGAAGACTGCATGCTGAAGCGTCGCGGGCTCATGTGTCAACACATCTAGTCGGGCTGTCCCTTAGGGAGGCGTAACGTTATTAGATAAATAACAAAATAAAATCACACTCCCTTGTAAAGCTTTTTTTTTTTCAATCGGCCCGTTTATCATCTCGTCGCGTCTTTTGTCGTAAAAGACGGTGTCGGCGAGTGTGAGTGATTTTGACGCGAAGCGAGCGTTCTTCTCGAACGATGACGGGGTACAAAGTGCGAATAGCAATCATTTAAAATCCCATATCCGGGAACGCGTTCGCTTTAGCCGGATAGCCAGCTCGCTCGGGGCTCGACACGACGGAGACTCCTCGGCGAGCGACGCTGCTGCTTGCTTGCTTGGCTGCTGACATGATGTTTCCTCAATCCAGGCACTCGGTGAGTTGTTGCCCGCTTGGTGCAAACTCGTCAAAGTCCGTCAGCTGGTCTGCTTGGCTTTAGCCTAGCAGTGCGGCTAGGCTAGGCTCAGCTATGCTAACGTTAACTGACGCCGCAGGACAAAAAATGTCAGCCCTTTTTCTTCCCCCACGATGCTTCACGCCTTTTCCTTTTTTACGACGTGCATCCACGTAACTGTAATGCTCAACTCTCTGTTTAAGCGAGTGTTAGCTCGCCAGTAATGATTAGCGTTAGCCTAGCCTAGCATGGTTCACTGTACTGTATGGACCACCATTCAAATTCAGTGGGTAGTTATTGTTAGTTTTTGTATATTCGAGAGTATTCAGACGCGTTATTATGCCCTGACAAATGCATTTTTAAAAAAATCATTATTTTGACACTTTTATTCCTACGTCCGCCTTCTTCAACCGATTCAAAGCATTCCAACATCAAAATAAGAGATTAAAGATTAGTTGGTTTACACAACAACAGTATTACCAGACAGTTCTTAAAAAAAATGAAGAACGTTTCCGATTAATTAAAACGAATTCATTGTTTCATTTTACTATAACAAATATTAATACAGGTATGACCCTTTAAAAGCTGCGCAAGCCCACCAATTTCTGGACAACTTTTGTAATGCAAAGTCAATGGGGCACGAGATTTTAGGTGTGACCTTTTTTGTTGAATCAGAGTGTGGATTTTCTTAGTCTTAATCTGTTTTAACAGTGCATAAAACTTGACAGATTGATTTAATTAATTGGGTAGAGGTGTGCATCTCTCCACAAAAGGTGATTCAAAACAGTTTTTAAAATTAAAATTGGAATATTTCTTAACATTAGAGCATTGAGTAAGTCACAGCAACAGATTTTTTTTGCATGCACATTGTTTTGACAATGGCAATTTCCCACTTTTCCCTCCCCCTCGCCATATTTTTTACAAAATTTGTGGAACACTTGGAAATTTTTTATTTTAATTTTTTTTAATTTACCAGCAGGCATCCGCGCAGTCCGGACAAGCTCTTAAATTCACCACCTCTGACTCATGTGATCGCATCAAAGATGAGTTCCAGTTCCTTCAAGCACAATACCACAGGTAACACTTTCTTTTATTTATTTTTTTTAAGTTGAAATTTGTTTCACCGTAAAATTCTGAAAACATTTGTGACTGGCTGAATGTTGGCAACAGCGCCCTGCTGAACTGGGTGCTGTGTAAAAAGCAAAGACAGGTTCACTACATGGCCATTTTATGGGCTCTTCCTGTGAAAGAGGCCGATGTTTAACATTCATTAGTATTATAAATATTTTGCACTCAAGTTTTCAAGTACGTTGCAATGGTTTTTGCACTGCTGCGTGTTGTCCAGTCTCAAGTTGGAATGTGACAAACTGGCGTCTGAGAAGTCCGAGATGCAGCGTCACTACATCATGGTGAGAACATAAGCAAGGAGTCAATTTGCGTCAACCGTGACAACCGATGCTAATATGCTTTGTTTCCTTAAACGTGTTTCAGTATTACGAAATGTCATACGGGCTGAACATCGAAATGCACAAACAGGTAAAAAGTCTGAACACGCGACCACGCCTTCGCATTGTGCTCCTTTTCTCATCCTTGTCACTTTGTTGTGTTTCCTGCTCAGGCTGAAATCGTCAAGAGACTAAACGGCATCTGCGCTCAAGTGCTGCCTTACCTGTCGCAGGAGGTAAATGGACACTTTGGAAGTGTGTACATGCATGAATTTTTGAAAAATGCCTGGTAGGACTGAAAAATATATCACAAAATACAGTATTTCATATTACAGTACTCAATATTGAGATTTATTGAATTTTATTGAGCTGTGAAAAAATAATTAAATGGATTAAAAAAAAAAAACCACACAATTATCCAGAGGAAAAATACCGTTCAAAATATCTGGTAGTAAAACACATTTGCAAGGAAAGCACATTGTTTTTGTGTACATTGTAATTAGACTTAAAACAATCAGGATTTTGGAACCTGATCAGTGAGTTAAAAAACAAAAAAAACACTCACTTGATTAGGAAAAAATGATTACAATGATCCCCTAAAAATTCTCCCCAAAATGCTGATAAACATGCAATACATTGAAAATGAAAGGACGACTTGCATCGAGGTGACAAAGTTAAGCTGCGCGTTATCGAGGTAATTGGGCTCAAAAGTGATTTTTGCATCATAAAACCGAAAGTCGTGTCTACACGCAAGCTTCAGCATTTGCCGCATTGCAACGGTGAAATGGTTTACCGTAACCAAATTACATTTGACAGTTTTCCTCAAAGCACACCATTTTCATGTGTGTGTTTCAGCACCAGCAGCAAGTAATGGGCGCCATCGAGAGAGCCAAGCAGGTCACACCCCCTGAGATGAACTCCATCATACGAGTTAGTCACATTGCAACTTTTTCAAGTCGACTCAATGTTTCAAATCATTCATATTATACACGGGCGTGTGTTATCCACAGGATTTTACAGTAATTACATGTAGATCCATGTGCAATGTCTGACGTTTTCCTGTATGTGTGTGCGTGTGTGTGTGAAGCAACAGCTGCAGGTGCAGCACCTGTCGCAGCTGCAGGGCCTGGCCCTGCCGGTGGCTCCTCTGCCTCTGGGCCTGACTCCGCCCAGCCTGCCGGCGGCCTCGTCCGGCTCGGGCCTGCTGTCCCTGTCCTCCATCCTGGCCAACTACTCGCACGGTCAGGCCGCCCAAGCCGCCAAGGACGAAAAAGCCCGCGGGGACGCCGCCCAGGCCCAAGCCCAAGCCGACAGGCCGCCGCCCAGGCCCGAGGACGGCGACAAGTCCGACTAGAGGGCCGCAGGTCAAGGCTGGAAAATGGCAACGGCAGACTGTTTGTTCTCAGTCGACATCACGTGTACATATTTGCGCTTGTAATTGTGCAAGCATAAAAAAAAGAAAAGGAAAAAAAAAAAAAAAATCTAAAAACAAAAAAAGTGTAAAAGAGTCCAAACGTTACTCTTTTTACTTTCATTCCTCCTTCACCTGTAACGGCACAAATCAAAATGGAGTCAGATGGCCTCTAACGGCACACTTAACGGAGTTCAACCAACAAGCCATTTGTCATTTTTGACTAAACGCGAGTTTTTCTATATATTTTGCAAGTGGCTGACCAACCACTGGCCTGTCCGTGTACCTCAATCCCATCCAAAGGCATTTTGAGTCCATTCAAACATTTGTCTGAAAAAGAAGAGGGACAAAAAAAAATTAGACGGCGCGCGTGGGAGATAAAGTGAGTGCGAGTGTTCGAGAGAGTGCGTGTGTAAAAATGAAAACACTTGTTTTTGTTTTCTTCTCTTTTTGCACCTTTATGTCAGTTCGTCTGCTCGCTGCAGCTCCCCCTGCTGGCCCACTCTTTTGTTACGCCTACTTGAGATTAAAAAAAAAGTTGTATTACAACTTAAATCTTGTCAAATCGATCATTTTCACATAAAAGACAACGAAAAAAAGACCACTAAAAATTTGTATCCAAAATTACGACTTGATAAAAAAAAGCGTTATGAAATACTTAATAGAAATTGACTTAATTGTAAAATGACTAATTCTAAAAAAAACATTTTTTTAAAAAAATTATTGTAAAATAGTTATTTGTCATATTCCATCATTGCAACAAAATAATGAAGTTGTGAATTGTTTTCCTTCAAACAGGTTTGCTGTCTGACGCCATTGTGGAAGTGAAATGGAGATGTTTCCACTTTGGGCAAATAGGGGGCAGTAATGGACTCATTGGCTTTTGGTATGACGTCACAATGAATTAGGCGCTGTGATGGTTAAAACACTTTGGGAAAGCGTAACACGAGTATTTTTTCAATCTTTTTTTTTTTGTATTTTTAAGTTTATTTTTCCGTATCTTTAATTTGTATTTTTTTAATTGTTTAGTAAAAGCACTTAAGTGTCCTCTGTGTGCTCCAATAACATTAATGATAGTAATAATCATCTTTCTATGTTCTCCCAGGCAAGTGGTGTGTTTTGTGTCCGCGTGCGTGCGCGCCGCGAAGGGCCAATTTGTATACATATGAATATATCAATATATGTATTTTTTAAAGCATTTTTGTATGTTTCAAAGCTGCTTTTTAACCTATCATGAAAATAGCACATTTGCGTGTGCGTGCGCATCATTTTGTTTCGAGTTCTGCAAGTCGTTTCCTCACTTTGTAAATGTCTGATCCTCTTTTGTGCAAAGATAACGAAAAAAAAAAAAAAAAAAACCCATGTGTGTAACTGAATATAAACAAACAAAAAAAAAGGTTAAGGAAGCAAGAGTGTATACTACGCTAACGGTGAAAAGAAATAATGCATGGCGCTTTTAGCAGTAAGGGAGCTTGTCTGGTGCCTTACAAATAAAAGATGTGATTGGAACTTTTGCTGTTTTGTTTTACTTCTCAAAATGGAAAGGTGGAATTTTATTGGGGACAGAAATCATACAGTGCGGAATAACTGACAGTTTGATTTAGAAAATATATATTTTTTAAATTGTGAAAAATGAGGTGTGCGAGCAAGTGTCGACATGTCACGAACAGGAAGTAGTCGCAACGGTTATTTTTCACCGCTCAAAATACATTTACACACAACACCGAAAAAATGTCAGTAATGCAAACTTTGCAATCACAAGAGTGGCACGGAAGAAGGGGAAACACCGGCGAAAAATAGGACTCCTCCGAAGGACATGGGCCGTCCACAAATAGGAGCGGATGGTCGAGTTGTGGTTGGAACACCGGCGGAGTTTGACCAGTCACAGGTGCACTGGACCCCCCTGAAATATGCTTGGACCTCCTCGGTGCCAGACCAGAGAATTGGCTTTTGGGTATTGACATTTTTTTCAGAGATTTTTTATCCCCACATTTCTCCCGTAGGGTTCATATAATTTTTTTTTGTCCGCATTTTATAATCAGTTTTGGGGATTTGTAACTTTTTGTTGCTGTTGTATGGGACCCCAGTGATACCCTCCCCAAGGAAAAAAAATTCTACCGCCGCCAGTGGGTCAGAACAGGCCAGGCTGTTCATTGTAGCCAAAAGCTTCTGCTCCTCCTTTTTATAGATTTCTACAAAGAGCATGATGGGGGGGAAAAATGCCTAAAGAATCTAGTTGTAGTCTCGTGTAAATAGTGACCCCGCAAAATTCAGTTTTTGTAAAATCTCTCTTGAGACTAGGCTGTGACTAAAAACCTTATAACTTGTCTTTATCTAACTTGTCTTATCTGTGAGCAGGTGTGAGAGTTTTCCAAGGGTCTTATCCAAATCCTCTCAAAGTCTTCTGATGTACGGGTAGTATATGGTTGTTTATTTTATCCCTGCATTATAGAATTAGAATAGCTTTATTGTCATTATACCACAGGGTGCAACAAAATCAAACACAAGTTATATATGTTACCTCGTGTATGATATCCGCTACATGAATATATGAATAAAGCGGCCGTGCCTCGCCTATTAATCATTTACATTATCACATGTAAATATTCACAAATTTTCTATATTGCATACATTTACAATTATTAAATTAAAAAAAAAAATTGATTTCAGAAAAAAAAAATTCTTATAAAGACCAGGTTATGGAATAATGTAACTAACATCAAATGACGAAATAGCCTGTACTTTCTAAAATGTAATAGAAGAGAAACACTCAATTATTAGTCTCTTTATTCTAGTACTAATAAGTCAAGTTTTGGGTTGAGAAAAGTATTTGACAAGGTCTTGATGACACTAGAACAAAATACCTGTCTAGTGTACTCTGTAAGAAAATGACATACTGTATTGGACCATATGAACCACTGTACAGTGTGTGTGTGTGTGTTAGCTGCAACACAATAAATACACTTGGTGAAATGTCCAAACCAATCACCACAACGACTGAGTTCCTTCCTGAGAGAATAGCTGTCCTTGAGCGCACCACCACCTCAGCAGGAGGGATGGAAAAGAAATCAGTGTGCGCTGTCCCAAAATAAAAGACATTGTTCCTTTTTTTTTTTTTTGTCTTTAAATGCTTTGCAACCTGTAAACATGTTTACAACCACAACATATTGTCTTACAGCGTTAGCGTATGACAAAGTAACCAGCAGCGGCTAGTTAGCTTAGCATCAAACAATCTAAGGTAAAAGGCCCAGCTAAGTGGATGTCGTATGATGGAAAATAACTAAAAGGAATATACACTTATATAGCAGCTCAAGACTTTTAAAGACAAATGGCATCGCTAAGTGTATGCTAACGCTAAGCCAAATGAGAAGAATCGCATGTGTCGTCCAATGGATAATAACTTAACGGACCATACTATCATTTATAAAGCAGCTCAGACTTTTGAAGACAAATGCGAATAGAAACCAAAATTGCAGCGTTCCTCATCAAACTTTGCCACCGCGCTCCGCCAACAAACACTGACTTACATTTTTGCGCTTTTGTGCCCTCTATCCGTCTTGTGTACGTGGCTCAAATTTGTTAGCAATCGGACAAAATTTCGAGGACAAATTCATCTGTATGTTGATAGAAATGGCCCTAAAATGGCCATTGCAAAACAAAGTGGCCGACTTTCTTTTTTGTGCATTTTGAAACTATTATGTGAGTTTACATATGATAGACATGTCAACCAAATTTCATGCTGTAAACAGAAGTGGACTTAGAGGGCTGAGTTGAGAAAAAAAAAACAACAACATCAAGAGCTTGCTCTTGAGCTGAAAAATAGCTGCTTTGACCCAAAATGGCAGAACTCCTCTGTCTTTTTGGGCGTTGCTTCTTCAGACTTTCTTTGTGGATGTAGTCATGATAGACAAGTTGACCAATTTTCAAGCTGTTAAGGTTATAAATGGCTTTTGGGGTGGAATTTTTAAAAATAATTCAAGAGCCAAAATGGCCATTTGACAGCAAAATGCACTTCCTATGACCTTTCAGGCATTGCTTATCGAGACTTTTTTTGTGGGTCTATCCATGACGGACACTGTGTCTAGCTAATTTTATGTTGCGGAAACTGATTTTGAGGGCATAGCTTCTTGAGGCTTTTTTTTAATTTTTTTTTTTAGGTTTACTTATGGTAGGAATGTCTACCAAATTTCATGCTGCTAAGGCTTCAGACACTGACTTTTCAGGAAGTCAAGGTAGGGGGAGGTGCTTCCCAGCCAGTTTTTTTTGGGGGGGGTCAACAACCAGACATTCTGGGCTGACGTTGGTCACACCACATTTGGCAGACCTTAACTGTCCAAAATTTGGCTTCGACAAGGCTTGGCTCCCCATCCCGTCCTGGTCCACGGGTGGATCGGGGGCGGCCGATCACACCCTGGTGTGGCGGCAGCTGTGCGAGGAGGAGGAAGAGGAGGATCCGGCGGCCCCGGACGACGACGGGCGCTCGTCGTCGCTGGACTGGCGGCGGCGCTCGTCCTTGTGGAGGCCCAGGCTGATGTGGCTCTGCAGGGCGGCCGGCGTCAGCCACTCTTTGGGCAGGCAGCTCTGGAGGAAGGGGATGCACGAGCTGAAATAGGCCAGACGGTTGACCCAGCGCGGGATCTCGCGGCCGCACAGCAGCTGGAAAAAAAGCACATTTGGGACTTTAGTGCAGGTGGCGTGCTAAGATAACTGCGCGGTGATCAAGATAAAAAAAACAACAGGATCGGATTATTTTGACTCAAACTCAAAATATTGTGAGATTTAAGTTGAAATATAACAACAACAAAAAAAGACTTCTCAGAATACAAACGCCTACGATTACAAATTGGGAAATAAAATAATATAACCTGTTGGGGAAAAAATTGAACTTTTTTTTTCTTGAGAAAAAAACGACTTCAGTGAAAGTGTCATGCTAAGGTGTCAAACTCATTTTTGTCGCAGGCTACATTGTAGTTTCCCTCAGAGGGCCGTTATGACAGTAAAACCATATAAATGTTTAATCACCACCTCATATCGTCGCTGTCATGTGAAAAACACTTACCTCCATTTTTTGGCAATTTTCTTATTTTTGCGTGAATGGTGTTTCTGCGTTACAGACATTGCATTAATGGGAACATTTTTAAAAATTCAAAAAATTGGGCGTGTTTTGCACGGGACAGCGACGATACACAGTACACAACAAATTGATGGATAACTAGTTTTGAAATCAGAAGTCAATAAAAGTTTGTTCAACGATTGTTCAAGTTACTGTAATAACGAAAGAAGGAAATGCTAGCAATATCTCATTATAATTTAGTACAGATGATAATTTAAAATTCTGGTAGAGATTTTTTTAGCAGGCCTCATGGAAATTGAGATGCTTGATTTGCTTTGGCGGGCCACACAAAATGACATGGCGGGCCAGATCTGGCCCCCGGGCCTTGAGTTTGATAATAGCATGCTAAGATGCTAGCTACTAGTTGATCCAAATGAAAATAAGAGTGTTTATCAAACGTGAGAAGGGAGATCATTTCCAGTCATAATATATGTTTGTGAATAATAACAATATTTGATAAAAACAAAAACAAAAATTGACCAGGCTTAAAAGCGGTGGCCAAGCGCATGTTATGCAATCTGTAACCTTTTTTTTTTTTTTTTTTAATTGAGATGAGATTAGACAATCGTGTGACCTCGGAGAGCGAGGAGGAGAAGTGGTTGCAGTTCTTGTGCATGAGGTGATAGGCGTTGCCTTTGAACTCCTTGCCAAGCTCCTCCATGATCTTGTCCACGTCCTCCTCGGTGAAGTCGGTGGTGCCCAAGACGATGGCCTCCCTGTTGACGATTTCCGTTCCGATCAGTTGGGAAATAAAGCCAAAGTAAAAGCAAAGCCACGTGGCTTGACCACTGGAAGCCTCACTTGAATTTGAACGTCTCTCCCAGCTCGGCGGCGTTGCCCGGGTTGATTTCAAAAATGCCGCTGAAAGGGTACGGGTGGCCTCCATATGCAAATTCTAGTGCACAAAAAGTGTCGTTACAAGGGAGCAATTCATCGCTGACTGTCCTGTCCGAGGATTTAACGGCGTGTCAAGTGATTTAATGTCAGGTCGTTTGAAAGTCGTGTCAGGCCTGACGTTGTTTAATGTAATGTTAATTTATTGTCATTTGTCATGACTGCCCTTCCATGCAATCCAGTCCTGTGCTGTCAAGTGATTTAATGTAACGTCATGACATGTAATATAACAACCTGTCCTGTGCTCTCGTGTGATTTCATGTAACATCAACTCATTTAAAGATGTGTCTCACCTCTGCCATAAATCTCGATTCCTGAGTGGAAGACTCCAATTCCGAGATTGGAAGTGTACTCATTTATCCAGTACTGCGGGGAAACGTAAAGGGTATAACCGGTTAGCATACATTTAGTAGCATTGGGACATATTCATTTGCTTGTAAAAAGGCAACGCAGGAGATTTTTGACTCCCTCCCTCCATTAGTCTCTCCGCCTGAGACTATGCGTTGCGCTTTTGCTCGACTTTCACGTGTGTAACGTTAATATAGACGGACACCCGTTTTGCTGACGACTGACGAACGACGGGACACTTTTTAAAAATGACGGACTCAGCACTGAGCCAAGAGCCCGTTTTGTTTTTTTGTTTTTGGGGGGGGGGGGGGGGGTTGACTGTAACACTAATAAAACCAAACTTCAAAGAAACTACTGAATTAAAAAAAGAAACAAACTCAACACCAAATAAAAATCAACTATAATGAAAAATCAAAAACTATTATATCGCCGCTGTCCTGTGAAAAACACTTATGTCCAATTTTTTATTTTTATTTTTTTTAATTTTCACGTTAATGCAATGTCTGTACCGTGGAAACACAATTCACCTAAAAATGAGAAAATTAAAAATAAATGGACGTAAGCGTATGAGTGTTTTATTTTGAAGCGCCCTTTTGGCAGACAATCAGAAGTCAATCCCGCCCCTGTGACATTCATTTAGCCTCTGCCCATCCCCCACCGTAGCTTCCACGCCAACCCAGCTGTCTCCAATCAATAATAGAAGACATGATGCAACGTCGTCTTTACTTCTCAAGTATCTGCCGTCACCTTTGTCTGATTAGCGGGAGCTTGCGGCCGTTCTTCGACCAGGAAACCCCGCCCCCCGCCCCCCGAGTTTTTATGAGCTCATGTTGCCTGCAGCCTCACGTCACACATTGATTTCACAATGAAAACGAAACCATCGACTATTCTCCCCTCTCAGGATGTTCTCTCTCGCCTTTGCAGTACTGCAGTGCACTCACTTTGGCCCTCAGACGTCTACTTAGCTCAAAACTACAGTGCGTCCACAAAGTGTTCAAAGGGCTTCACTCTTTCCACATTTTGCTATGTTACACCCAATGGATCACAAAGTTTCGACATCAAATAAACAACACCTCAGAAAAATGCAACAAAAATGACACCTGCGCTAGACTTTCCACCGATCTGATCACAACCCACCAAAAATCAACCCGTTTTTTGCCATCTTAAGGGGGCTGCCATTTTGTCCTGGGCTGCCCCCTGGAGTTCACTGACGTTGACGTCACAAGCGCCCACGGGCTCAGCTTGCGAACGCAGGGCTTGAAATAGGATCGCAGTTTGCGAGTCAAATGTAAAAACATTGAACAGAAATACTGAGAATCAAATATTTTTAAAGATTTTCTGGTCCTGAGAAGCTCCAGTGGACTGGACACGCGTGTCAACGTGACGAAACGCGTTACGCATGGGAAGCAGAAGGCGGAACCAAATGGTCAGTATGGGCAACCAAGATGGGACCAAATTTCATAAATGAATACGATGAAAAAATTAAAACCTCGCAGTGACAGTTCGTCCACAATGAACAGTCAACAATGAACAGTAGGCCATCCTCGCCGCTTGCCGCCGTCTGGGTACAATTGAGGCAAGCTCAGTGCTACTTACGCCACACCAGCTAGCTAGCAACGATCGTCGCCTGGCTAACTAATGCGGCCAAACACATTACGGTGTGGCTCCTATAAGTCAGTAATCAGCGCCTCCAAGTAAGCGAATCAGGGACAAGGGTTGATCTCATGAAGGGATGACAAGACGTCAAGTAAACAGAAGAAGCCATGCTAATTGCTAAGCTAAAATTGACATGAAATTGTGAAAGACCACCAATTCAAAATAAATCAGAATGCCATGTTTAGACGACTGGAGGCCCAAGGAACATAAGACTGCAAAGATTTTTTGGGACTTGACTTCCGCTTTATTAAACAAATGGAAATGCTGTTAATCGGTTCGTGCCTCCACCAACAAAGTAAAAAAAAGTTCATGTTTTTTTTGTAAGGACAAATAAAATTCTATAATAGTGTACTTTACAAAAACACAGAGAAACAACTTGAATAAACCCAATGAAATTGAATGAACTATTCAATGCTGCACTCCAACTGAGTGTGCGGCTCCTTCTGGTGTGCCTGCCTTGGCCACAAGGGGGCGGCTGTAACCACGAAAACACAAATGAAGAAAAGACTATTCTCACAAAATAACTATGGATAAAAGTTGTACATAATAAACATTAATGATATGCAACAGCATTATATATATTTAAGGAAATTAATTGTTTTAGTGGGAAAAAAAAGACAACAACACACATGTTAAGTGCAGAAAACAGAGCTGATGCCTCGACAGCGGACCGAGTGGCTATGGCGAAAGGCAGCAGGTGTCAGAGTGCCAAATATACACAACAAAATAAACGAAAAGGATCTTACCATGTCATACACGTTGAGGATGACAGGTTCACTGGCCATGGCTCCAAACTGAGCGTGTGGTGGATGTCAGCACGCCCACAGCCTCCTCCTCCTCCACCGCCTCCACACACACTGGGCCACGCTGCATCCACACGCACACGCAAAGTCACAATGTCACTGCACGAGGGCAGAAAGGTATAAAAGCTCAAAGCCAAGCGCAAGAAAACGCCTCTTAGGTGCTCATAATGAGGCCCTGAGCGTCCTCCTCGTGTTGTTCTGGGCCTCCATTTTGATGGTGACGGTGGGGATGATGATGAGGATGACGATGGGGCGTCCAGGTCCACGGTGGATGCTCGCAGCTTCTACCAGGGGAATCTCCGTCCGGCGGCGGCGGCGGCGGCGGCGCTTCTCCCGTGGCAGGCTCGCGACCAGCGTCCTCCGCGTGGGCGTGAGAGGCTCCGCCACTGCCACATGACGATCAAGATCCCGAAAATGGGCTTAAATTGACCCCGACGTGATCGATGTTGATCCGCTCGGTGCGGTTGTCACTGCGGCTCTGCCTCAGCCTCCTCCTGGATGAATGATGACGTCATTGTGCCGCGCGGACGGCAGCGGCAGCATGACGTCACATTCTTGGCAATCACTTCCGTAACATCAAATGGCATATTAGAGAAATACATTTTGGAAAGCTTTTGAGAACTATATATTATGTAAAACTACGTACAAGATTACGTTGAATGGTAAACAAATTATTACTCTGTTTGAATCTAAGGGAAAAAAAAGCTGTGTACTATTGTTCATTTATATGTTTTGTTGGGAAAATTCCACATCCATAAATGTAAATTTCTAAATACTACCCCGTTATTTAAATTATTTTTGATTGACGTAGATAATTATTTTAAGTCTCTTAATTTAATAAATAACAAAAAATGTTTAAAAAGTAACTCAAGGATATCCCTGGTTTGAAAGGTGAATTTATTTTCTTAATTGTAATTCTTGTTTTAATGTAAATGTTATTATTGATAGTGTTGTGTATGTATGTAAAGATGTAAATTGGATTGCCTGATCACTATGTTGTCTATATTTTGTTAAAAAAAAAACATCAAGTGGCATAGTTCATCCTTGTATAGTCACGGTTCGGCACCCGCGGATTCACATATTTGCGGATACTTCAATCAATGGCTCAATAATTGAAATCATACCTGAAAAGCACAATGACACAAAAATCTTCACAATTCTAAACATTAATTTTTACTTAGGTTTGTTCATGCTTGTATTGTGTGTGCAATGTTTGCATTTTATTTCATGAAACCATAGTGTCAAAGCAATGATTTTGATTGACGTTGACTGTAAGAATGAAATGTTTACGTAAGACAGATTTTAGTGTTTGTATTCAGATCAATTGTATATTTATTATTAAATATGCAGTTGATATAAATAACTTGGAGGTGGGGGCTTCAATGTCCACCAATTACTGGGTATTTATTCAACAAATATGCATTATGGCAACCATGTAAAAAGGGCTCACGCAAGAGAAGAATTCTACATGTATTGACCAGTTGCTCAGATGTAAAACACTTTAATTTTTCTCATTTATTTCCTCTTCTGGCATACAGTGCAGAGTATTCACAATCAGCAGCAGAGTGACATGAAACATATTTACAAGACAACAGACAAACAGAAACTTTCCGACACAGGCGCGGGCGCGCGACTCGCTCTTTCCGACTAGAGATGCTCCATGATTGTGGCTAGTGCAAAAATAAACCTTTTAACCCCCCTCCCCCGAAAATGTTCAGAACTACTCACGCCTCTGTGCACAGTAATGGGGAATGTAGAAGTCATGCGATTTCAAAAATGGCGGTGGACATACAAAAATAAATATAGCGGCATCTTGAGTTAATACTTGAATTCACAGTACACTTGGCGACTTTAAAAGAGAAGGCTGGATTCAACGCTATGAACTGTGTGTGGTATACGTACTAGTAAGAATAGCGACGACGACAGGAAAAAAAACCCAACAAAAAATTGATCAAAATTACGCATTTGACTATCAAACTATATAGCTGAATAAAAATGGTGTTGTTGCCCAAGAAACATTCATTATGTGTGAGAATTTGACATTAATCGGGGAGGGGTAAAGACATTTATAGTTTGGTAAATCTCGAAGTATTAAGGAGAGCGACAGCTTTATAAAAATGGATTAGACCTATAAAATGTGAAGATTATTGCGTAAAATGAGAGCATTGCTGTTGTTTAACACACAAACTAAATGAGTGACTGGATAGCAGCACATTTCATTTTGAGTCTCCAGTGCGGCAAGACCCGATCACAGCTGACAGTCGTATGGTAGCTGTTTATTATTCTATTTATTTTTATTTTATTTATTTGATTTTTTTTTTCTTTTTAGCCTTTGCCCGATTAATATTGGCAACCTATCGTGGGCTATTCGCTGAAAATCAGACCTATGTACTGTTTCAGAGCAGGTACAGCCTTGTCTGATATAAACATCTGGCAAAGGAACTATGTTGAAGTGAGGGAAGGAGGTTCATTGTGTCTGGCAAGAGACGTGTCTCAGAGAAAAGTGCTTTGCTGCCATCTTGTGACTATCAATAGGCAAAGTTTTTTTTTGCGTGGACATCATTTCGTCACAGATTTTTGATCCTGGGCATTTGTTGGCATTCATTTGATCTATTAAATGGGAGGATTTATACTTTACATATGTTATTTTTTTTAACCTTTTTGACATTTGACATATTTTCACCTTTCTATTCATTTCGAAGTTGAATGTGACTCAATAGTGCCCCTGCAGGTCACAGTCAAGTAGTGCACTCCATCCATTATCAGCCTCTGTAGCTTCAAGTCATGATTGATGGATAACTGAATAAAATTAGGGAAATATATATATATTTTTTTTTTTTTGCAGAGATGAGGGAGACGTTGAATCAAACTTTTACTGATCAATTAATCATTGAAATTAATTGAATGTTTTTTGCTGACATTTTTGTTATTTTATACTTACCGAGTAGAATATTTTTGTTTAGATGGAGTTGTGACAAAACGTGGAGTACGGAACTCATGTCCTCGTACATGACGTTGTGTTTTGTTCAAACGCGTAAACTAGCTGAAGGGAAACCCACAGCGCCCCCTACAGGTCGCAGCCAAGTCGTGCCCTCCGTTTTAACTTCCATCGCCTCAAGATACAAATTCATCAATTCTTAAACATTGATTTATGGCTTACTATGCCTGCCTTATACTCTTTAGGACAGAATACATTAGTGTTAATTTCGTGTATTACTGGCCAGAAACGTGCATATTTGCGCAACAAAAAAAATAAAAAAGCGCGTCACAAGAAGGCACTGCCAAGTCCGACTGGAATACTTTGAGACGCAACAAAAATGACTGCGGAGCTTGATGCAGCTCTTGCTAGCTTTTTTTCCCCCTTAATTCATTCACTGCCAGACATTTTCAGACCCACTTTTCACCCCAAGGTTGGAAAAAAGTTTGAAAAAAAATATAAATAAGTTCCAAGCACTGAATGGCTGGACTGTGAAATGACAAATAAATACGTCAATGGCAGTGAATGAGTTAAGGGGGGGCCATGTTCTGAAGGTACGTCCCACAAAGCTGTGTGATGATTATCACCCCCAAGAGAAATGCTTTAGTGTCATTTGCTAATCAAAAAAAAAAAAAAAAATCCCCTCCCTTCTTTGGCCTCAAGCAACATGTTTTGATCCTAAAACAACAAAAGCAAAACTGATCGGATTCGTTAAAACGGTCTTCTGGTGTTACGGATGTAAATGAACGCGAAGATGGCAGCGGCGGCTCCCGTTAGCACAGCGAGTATCCCCAGATATGGCGCTGGGGGCGCATGATCGGCTTGGGAATCGGACGGTCCGTTCATATGATGGGGCGACTGCAAAAAGGAGAAAAGAAAAAAAAAAAGAAGAAATAATTCAGTTGCAACTCCCGCGTTTGTCATACAAGAGGTACCTCCAAGGCCTTGAAGCGTGCAACAGTTGGATTCCGACAATATTTTCGGAGAGCAAACATTTTTGTCCGTATTAAAACGACTACAAATCCTTGAAACGGTCCAACTTTGACACCGAGCTAAACTTGCATTGGGCGAAACAAGCTTGACATTTTTATCGTGGTCCATCTTTCGAGGATTTCTGCTTCTGATTGGGCTCATTTTTTTCCACACGAGTCCTTGAAACTTTTCCTATGCGCCTTACATAAATGGGTCAGTATTTTAATCGTAATCTGCATTTAATATTGTTGCTTCCCGCTGCCTGTTTCATTTCACACATGGGTCCTCGAGACTTCATTTTATGCTTGTACGACAAGAATGTTAAATCACTGCATGTACGGTGATAGTTGGGATTCTAGAATACATTATTCCAAACATAATTAAAAAAACCAACCAAATCGAAGCATCGCGGAAGAGATTGTGGGCGGACTTTGGAGGCACCATTGTACATAATGTAGCATACAAGTGGATTTTTTTTTTTTTTTTTTTTGTAATGCTTTATTTTCATTGTACCTTTTTCAGAACACGCAGCTCCACATCTTCCCCTGCTGTCCGGAACAAATCCACTGCAGCTTTGTGTGTCTGATCCTCCAGTTTGACGCCATTGATCTACACGAACCAAAAAAAAAAAAAAAAAAAAAAAAAAAAGAGAGAATCTATCTTATACCGCCCCTAGGTGGACTTCCTAATTCCATTTAAAAATGTCATTACTGCTTGTTAGAGCTACTACTAATGATTATTGTATCAATCTGTCAATTAATCAATGAATCAGATTAAAAATGCACAAACATAAATTAACTGATTCAGTTACTGTTAGGCTCGTAACATGTCAGAAAATAGGCAAAGGTGTTGATCATGGTTATCAAAAGCAAAAGCAAATGTTTTATTTTGATTCAACTCCAAACATAAGCAGTCTGCACTCATGGAGGACTACAAATATTGGATATTTGCTGTTGGGAAACTGCAATTCCGAGAAGTTGGACAATTGTAAATTAAGAAAGGTATCCAAACGATTCAAAAATAATTCTGGATGAATTTGATAATCGATTAGTTGACGATTAGTCGTTCCATCGCAAGTGCATGTTTTTATAAAGTTTTGTTTTTTTAATTAAAAAAACACTGCCACTTTGTTTTGGGTTTTTGGGAGGCTGGAACAGAGTAATGACATTTCCATTGGTATGATTTGATTTGAGATGCGGCCACGCAACTAATTGAACTTGCATCTCAAGGCACCACTGCATACTGTAATGACCCATTAAAAAAAACGCTTAAAAACTTGTGATACAGCGAGGGCACGATAAGTGAACCACAATGCGGGTATGGGTGTGTTAGTTTTCCCTACTGCATGTACATTTGTACGTAAACGTCAAAAGCATTTTGTTTGTTTGTTTTTACCGCCAGGATTCGGTCGCCCTCCTGAAGCCTGCCGTCCAGCGCTGCTGCGCCATCCTCCTTGATTTTGGACACGTAGATGCCGCAGTCGTTGACGACGTACTGCTGGTCCACGCCGCCCACAATGTTGAAGCCCAGGCCTGCAAAGACATCACAGAAGCAGAAGAAGGGAATGACAGGAATGTCTTCATTGGGACTAGGTGATATGGCCTTAAGATAATATAGCCCCCTTCCCCCCCACAACACAGACACAAAATTTCCAATTTGAAAACATTTTGCTCCCCAATTTTCTACTTTGTAAAAAGGCAAACGAAAGTGACATTCAAAACTTTGATTTTATAGCGCCTTTCAGGGTGGTAAATTCTTGATAATTATGTCATCAGTTTTGACGATCAAAATTCGAAATGCATCGAAATTTCTCAAGATGATGCAGTAGTGGAAATTAGTAAGTAGCCAATTATTAGAGACAAAGAGTCCTTTGCAATCAGTACAAACATGCATGCATGCATGCGGACATGATCTTTAATTAATTGTCATTTTGTTCAAGAATTTCCCATCCAAAAAAAATGAGCCTTTAAACTGCATGGATAGTAGAAAAGCCCACAGACCACCCATCTTTTTCCAAACTGTTGAGAGTTGCACTTTTTTTTTTTTTTGCAATTAAATTGTTTTTTTTTTAAATTGTCCAACACTAGTCAAGTTGGATAAATCACTGCTTTTGTGATTTATTAATGGGTACCAAGTTCAGCGCACGTACACGGATTCAATTTCAGTCTGACAGGCCGAGCAAACACATTTAAAAAAGGCATCAAAAAGGACAAAAGCGCGTTCATGATCCACAAGAATCCATCAGTTTGGCTCCATTCGTCAGCTCGAAGGTTTTAACAACGCTGCTACTTCTAATTTAGTCGTCTTTTGATAGTTTGGCGAGTAGTTAGACAGTTAGCCACTAGCGCGATAGCTTCGCCGCCAGCCACGTAAGTGAGCAGCGGCTACGGCTCACCACCGCCGCCATGAAGTGATCTTTACCTGCCGGCCCTCGTTTGAGTTTTATGTCCAGCGTGTTCGAGATCAGCGAGCCGTTCATGGTTGCTGTGGAGGAGATTGTTTAAAAGACGAGGCAACGTAGGAATCAAACTTAATTGCGTGAAGGTGAACTCATTGGAGAAGAGTCCGCGACTCGCTCGCTCACTCACTCTGGTGGCGTAAGATCAAGCTTTGTGCGCGGGTGCTGCCCCCTAGCGTGGCAACTGGCAACAGGCGTTCCGTTTATTTAACATTTTAACCCTTTCATGCACAGTGGTCACTACAGTGGACAGCTATTTAAAAGTTGCTTTCGCCTATATGAATTAATCTAAATTTAATTTTTTTTTTAACCCTTTGTCTCCCTATGATTTGATGTAATTATTTAAAATAAATATATATTTTCTATTCAATGTCAATTTCTTTGTAGCACATGAATTAATGATTTTATTTATTAATTATAACGTATTGAACTATAAAAGTATTATAGATTGGTGTAAAGACACATGGGAGGCAATGCACAAGTCACAGAGGTCCTAAGAGGTAGTTTTATAAAAAAGGAATATTTTATTTAAAAAAAATATATTTACTTTTATGAACAGCACTTTGTTTCAGCTGTGATAGTTTAAGTAAAAAGTAAAATTGTGTAATTAGTTCGATACTCATTGTCCCAATTTGACATGAAAAAAATATATGCATAATATTTGATTTCAGAGTTGCATGCATCGTTTGATGGTATCATTCTGCCGGCATTACTCAAAAAAGACAAGTATCACTGACACATCTTTATTATTTCAGTCAAATGTCCAATACACACAAGTACACTTGGGGGGGGATTAAAATAAATCGGTCATTTACAGTTTGCCATTATCTTGGGGCAAAAAAAAAAATTTACCACTGTTATCTTTGGCAATAAAACACTTAATTCCGAACACGCTACTTCCACCGTGTCGGGGACAGCATTTGTCATTTTGCAACTTGGTAGGAGCCAAGGTTAACAATGTCATGGCTTTAGAAAGTAAGTTTCAACTTCAGCATCCTGTTTTATACATTGCAAAAGGACATTGACTCTGTCAAAAAAAAATCTATTCATTTCATGTCTGCATTTAATAACTTCGTACATTTTTTTTTTTTTTTTGCATCGGAACTCGATAGAAACGTGAAATGTTTCAGGACACATGACGGCACGAAATGGAACTTTTCACCATGTTTGCGCACAACGGGCGCCGGGGTACTTTGTGGTGACTGCTGACACGATGTCCAAACCTTGTTGTGTTTGGGGTTGTGCCACCCAATTTACACCAAAGAGTTTGGGGTGCTATGCAAAATAAATAAATGTATCCAGCGGAAGATCAATCAAGAGGGATGCGGTAACTAGCAGTACAGAGATGACTTCAACACATACCGGTTGTAATATCGCAACGCTAGCTAACGTTAGCTTTGCAGCACACTCTTGGCCATTAACCCGAGCGACGGAAAAGTCAGTTCATTACCCGGCCCCTCAATGTTCATGTTCACTACGTCTGAATGTCCACCATGTCAATTTTTTTTTTTTTTTTTTTTTTTTAAATCAAATTACCCGTTGAAATATAAATTACGGTCGGCAAATTAACTCGGGTAGCATCATCTTTTCGGCCAACCCTTCACGCATTCAATCTAAGGTAGTAGAAGGCTAAAATCCATCGTTCAATCTACTGTCTATTGTCTTTTTCTCTTAACGCCTCTGCCTTGGTCAAATATTTACTTGTAGTACGTCATGGTGAAAAGGTCCATTCATGTTTTTTTTTCCCCCCTTAGATACTACTATGTTACAAGTGCAGTTCTAGCGTCAGTATACTGTATAGCGAAGCATTATTTTCATGCCGTCTACCGAGATAAATTATAAGTTCAAAAGAATACCTTCTGCTAAACGAGTGTGCGTGTGCGTGTGTGTGTGTTGTCTGATGTGCGTGTCAAATTCCAAAGGCGCGCGACGTGCGCATGGTTTCTCGGGGCTTCTCGCTGGAATTCAGTCCGTCCGTCCAGCGGCTGGCGTTCAGATCATGTTGGGCGCCACGCTGTAGAGCGCCACGTCGCCCGTCACCCGCAGCAGGGTGACGTCCTCCAGGCCGCCCACGCGGTGCTCGTACTCCAGCAGGTGGCTGCCGTCCACGGCCACCTTGAACATGTCCTCCTCCACCAGGATCTTCAGCTGCGCGGGGGGGGGCGGAGGGGACAGACGTCAGCGCGCGCCGTCAAAAGCCGCTCGGAAAGTTAGCGAGGTACAACTGTAGGGCCGAACGATTTTGAAAAATCATCTGCGCTGCAACACACTGCCTCTAAGAGGCCAAGGCGCGTGGGCGGGGCGGGTATTTATTTTTTTGCTATGATTTCAATATATCATTCATTTACTTGGCGCTGATTTATTTTGTTACGTTTGTAATGGGTAAGAAATCAATGCGACAACTCTCGAGTTTCAAAAGAAGTCTGACATATGGCGATAAAGTCCCGTTATCCGCGCGCTTACCTCAAAGCGTTGGCCTTGAACAAAGGGGAAAACTCCGCCCCTTTCCTCGGGCCCCCAACAGCCTCCAATGCTGGAGTTTCTGACGATGGTCTGCTCATGGAAGCGAGGGTTGAAGTGAAAGACCACGTCGGAACCCTTCATGAAGTCTATGTGGAACCTAAATCAGATAATATAATTTGATAACGTCAATATGCCATTTTACCACTTTTAGATTAAAAAAAAAAAAAAAAGAATTAATAATCGTTTTCATTCATTTAATAAATAGTTTTACACTACTTAATTAAATGGATGGATAACCTGAAAGACGACAAAATACATTAAAAAAAAATAATTTCAACAATGTGTGCTGTATATCATAAATGGTCTTAATCAGAAATATAAAATTTGCATTTAAAAGACAAAAATATAAATAGAATTTATTTCTTTGAATGCAAACCTTCTTTTAATGACAACACACCTGCTTGCTCCAGGAACCGGCTCCCCGACGATGGTGATGACGAGACGTGGCATCAGTCCGGCGTGGAGCGGGAGATCGTACGGCACCATCTGCAATAAAAAATAAAAATAAAATAAAATATCAGAGTCGCGTATCAGCCTACCGCAACATGTTCACTACACTTTCCAAGACAAAGTGTCCTCTTGGAGCTAAACATACAAAGAGAAAAATGGTGAAAGTCAAAACGTAAATGAATTATTATTATTAAAGATGACTTTTATTTTTTTTCCTCACACTTTTCAGAATGCAAGTGGATGAAGAGGGGAAAAACGCTCATCCAAACCACGCAATGTGTTAAAATGACTAAAGACACCATTGTATCCTGGTGGGACTAATTGACCCCGCCCCCTGACAATACAAAAATACAATTGTAAATTGAAACCACAAGATGGTGGCCAAGCGCTAATGTCTAAATGAAATTCCTCAACTCACTTCCTTAGCAACAAAAGAATATCGTCATTGAGATTTTTTGGGTGAATAATAGACGATAAAAAAAAAATCTGTGAATAAGCGCATTTGCGAATAGCACTGTACAAACTACAAAGTCACCATGTGTTTAACAGACATTTTATTTGTAGCGACTTACAAAATTGTGGCCAGTGATACAAACAGTGATTTTTTTTTTTGTTCACGAAGCAAAGCAGTAATATAATTTTAATAAATGTGTACATGGTAGCATGTAATACAAATAACACAGGTGCTCAGAGTCTTAATTCCCCCTGCACCGTGTTCTAGTCAAACCACACGTTGATTCTGGAGTTGACGTCCTTTGTCCTTTTCATTTATGTGGCGGATAAAATCTGGGCTGAAAGACAAAAAGACATTTTCAACCCAAAAAAAGAAAAAAACGAAACATATTTGACTTTTTGATGATGCTTTTTGCCCCCAGCAGAGAGTCCGACGTGTTATTGCCCAAGCCCTCTTCAGGAAATTCTGCATCCCATTGAGACCAGAAACTGAGTGGGAAAAAGTTTCCACCAAACGGTAAGTGGGGGTTAAAGGCTTAAAAAAGTACTGATCCGTACCACTTTCTGGCCAAGTTAAACATGGATATAAAAGTAATAAAATATAAAAATATAAAAGTTGAACTTTAAACTATTAAGAATCGTGTTTACATGACTTTTTTTTTTTTTTTTTTTTTTTTTACTATAGCATAATTTTTCCAAGAGTGAACAATTTATTTTCACAGTCTGTAAAAAAAGTAATAAATGAAAAATAAATAAACTTTTTTTTTTTTTTAGGGATGAGTGACCTTATTTTAAGGTATCGGGTACTCGTGAAGGCTGCTGACACCAGCCACCAAAATAATCATTATCATCGTCTGCCGATTATTGTGTGCTTCAGAAAGAAAGAAATGGAGTCTTACAACTCTAGAAGTTTCCAGAAAAAGATTGCTCATTGTGTTTTGAGGAACTTTAAAAAAAAAAAATGTGATAGTCACTACGTGGATCAGAAAAGTTGCTGTATCGCATCGCAATGTATCGTATAGTATCGATACGTTGGCGAAGTATCGATACTTTATGTTACGTTCTGCGCGTTCGAGAATATACTTTTGGAACATTTGAGGTCCTTAAAGTTGATCTTTGTGAATGGAGTTGTATTTATTGCACTCCTATGTATCAGGAACAGTCACTGAAACAGTTTATGCACTTTTCAATCGTGACACTTGAATACATGTCAAATGGCACTTAAGTTAAAACTTTGGAAACACATGTCTCCGTTTTTTTTTTTTTTTTTTTTTTTTAATATACATTTTTATAATATTTAGGTATCGCAATACGTAGCGGATCGCAATGCCCGAGCTGCGCCCCTGGTCGCCGTTGGTAACAGAAATCATACTCAGCATTTTTACCCCTTGTGTATTTTGACAAAAGAATGTCAGCGATCATTTTAAATAAGCCGCTAGGGAACTTTTTCAACTTGTGAAAAAAAAATTGTAAAATAACTGATTGTCTATTTCTTGCATAATCCATCAAGAAATGTAGCCAATTTTCCTGCACTACTTGAACACGCAGATGAGGATTTCTCATTCCACGTCGGATTAAACCAGACCACTTGGTGGAAAAACATCAAGCCGGACAAAACCGAAAGTGAAAGTTTGTCACCACAGAGGCGTTAGTGCACACCACAGCAAGCCAGCAAGCGAACGGACTGGACGCAGTTTATTGTACTCACCAGCATGCCTCCTGGAGCAGCGGGGTTGTCGTAAGGACCCATCGGGCCTGGGCCGGGACCGAAGGGGCCTGGTGCCGGTGGGAAGCCGCCGCCGCCACCGGGTCCCCAAGAGCCAGCGGGCATAGGGGGAAAGCCTGCACCAGGGGGGAACGCCGGGAAGGCACCTGGGCCGGCAGAAGGGGGGAAACCGCCGGGGCCCCCTGGGCCATACATGCCGTTACCCCCTGGTGGGTAGTTACCCGGGAGAGGCATGTTGGGATAAGACCCGGGAGGAGCGCCGGGACCGGAGGGGAAAGGTCCAGCTGGGTATGGAACGGGCCCACCGGGTAATTGACCGGGTGCCCCTTCAGGCGGGTAGTGCCCTGGGAACTGGCCAGGCGCCCCGGGGCTGGCGGGGTACTGCCCCGGAGCCCCTGGCGCCGGAGGATATTGTCCAGGCATCCCGGGAGCCGACGGGAATCCACCCGGCGCCGAAGGGGGCCCCGGGTAGTGGCCCGGCGCTCCGGGGCCAGAGGGGAAGGGGAACTGGCCCGGCGCCCCGGGGCCGGTGCCGCCCGAGAAACCGGAGGGGGCCGAGGGCTGAGTGGGAGCTCCGGGGGCTGACGAGGGCCATCCGGGGTTGGAGGGAGGCGCAGGGTTATTTGCTGGTGCTGACGGGTTGGTGTTGCCTTGTTGTTTGGCCTGGCTTGGGGTACTGTCTCCCAAAGCGTCTGTTAGCTACCATGGGGAGGGGGGAACAAGTGTCATCATAGTAAAATAAGTGTACACAACAATGCATTCAGGCAAACTCACCGAGAAATCCGACATGACCTACAAGAAAGACAAGAGCGAATGTGAGTATTTTTGGGGCGGGTAACAAGCTGTCAAGCAGGAGGGAGTGTCTCACACACATAGAAGGCACATCTGAGTAATGGCACACTAAACATTTCCATTCTGCACAAATGAGTAACAAAGTCCACTAAGGTGGACGCCCGAGTGGACTGAAACGACATCAGGCGAGGCAAATCAAGCGCTGTCAACGCATACATGCTAAAGGCTATTTACTTATTTGGCCAAACGAGCTAAGTTGCTACACTAGTATTGACAGGGCGACTGGGCTAACTATAGCTGCGAAACTGTTAGCAAATGAAAGCTAACTTGCTAGTTTGTCAACTCGGTTGGCAGTAAAAGACGATAACGGCATATTATTGTCAATAACAACCTCGCCGGATGGTGGAGTCTTCAGAAGTGAAAATGAGTCGCTTGTTGTCCAGGGGTGTAGGCCGGTTAGCCAGCCAATTTAGCCTCCTTTAGCTAACTCAGCTAACTACAAGCTACCGCAGCTGCTTGCCTGCCACAACTCTTCAAACAGGAAATGCGGGCACGCCCATTTGATGACATCACGGGATACACATTTTTCCCAAATATTCATTGTATTATTTACAACATTGGGATAACAAACGATTTATTTATTTATGTGTTTATTTATACAGTAAAGGATCATTTTAACTCAAATGGGCAAGTAATCACTTACGAAACATTTCTTAGAGACAAGGAATTCCCCATGAAATGACAGGAATTTAATGTTGTCAAAAGCGTATCTCTGATGGAAAGCTATAGAGTGTAAGAAGTAAATATGATCCCACATCCAACGTTTCATATAAATGGTGTCGATCTTATGAGTGAACACTGTACTAACAGTCATATTAGAAAATGCTTCTACAACTATGGAGAAAAATAATTCCTCGTGGGAAATTCTGGAACTCTTAATTCACAAAGATAAATTGGCATAAAAAGTCCTTTTACGTTTTTTTGTAATAAATAAAGTAAGAGAAATTACATTTAAAGTTATTGCATTACATACATCCAGCTAATGTATGTCTGAAGATTTGTTGAGTTATATGATAGAAGTGCATTTTTTAAGACTGATCAAAAAAGTGTACCTCTCTTCTGGTTCTGGGAAAATGTATAGAAATACAATTCTCAAAGGACTAGTCACGCTATGCAGATTGATGAGAAAAATAAAAATATTATCACTTGTTTTGTATACAAAGATACTGACGTTTTCGATATCGTCGGTCTTTTTTATTTTGTTAGGGAAATTTACGACGCCATTTCCTCAATTTTAACTAATCTTTTTAGTGATTGCCTCTTTAGTATCAAGTTCTGGGAAAATAGAGAAATACCTCTTCAAAAGATTGATCATGCTATTTTGATTAAATGTAAAAATGTTGAAAATAATATATTTTAAAATATGTATATACTGGTTTTGAAGTTGACGTTTAATCATTACAATTGTATTCGAATCATAAAAATAAACAATATGTGAACTGTATAGCAGAAGAATATGTCTAGACTATTCAAAAGTCCTATTGTTGTCAGATGATATCAAGCATAATTATTCCCACAGTTTATATCGAGCTGCTCTTTATTGTTGTTCATACTGTAAAATTGTAAACTTTTATCGGTAGATTTGTGCGTGAGTGAGTCGTGATGGATGCAGTTAAGAAGGAGGCACTCTTGTTCCGGATTGGCCAAAGCCGTCACAAGCTGTTGTGAAGTTTAAAAAAAAACAAAAATCATTGAACGCTTCCCTGCCATTTCGAGCAGCAGCCTGTCGCGTCATCGAGCTTCAAACTCCGAAAACAACAATGGTGAGTGTGTCGTTCGTGTCGGGGATAGTTGACATCATGTTCGCTTGTGTGTTTTCGTCTGGTGTTGTTGACGAACGTAAAGTTTTGCGGGTACGCTTGCGGGAGGAAAAGTGCGACCGTTGGCTGGCTAGCGTTAGCTTGGTAGCCTTAGCATGAGTTCCACCCTCTAGTGTCAAGCACAGAAAATAATATTCAACTGGGTTCCGGTTGTGGCTGTCGAAATAAAAGTCACCGTAGGCTGACCAGTTTGGATTTTACGTATTATGTTAGCAGGGTACATAAACTAGTAGATTCATGTCATTGCTGCTTCACGCCCCTCCCCCTTTTGAATTGATTTTCTGCCATCTTGTGGCATCTATACACAATTAGAAGCCCCTGTTAGGGGCATCAAATATTTCCATGTCACATCTGGGGCTCCGTAGTTTTGACAGTATTTAAAACTGTTATGAAAACACCGTTATGTTTGATAATTGAGGAAGTTTTTTTTGTCTTATTCTGAAGGAGAATGTAGCCATATTTCTGGTGTATGTGCGGAATCTTGCCACTGCGGATGCACCACGAATAATGTTTCAACACGCACGGATTCCGCAAGCTTGTTATTCCACCAGCTTGCCTCCTCCTCCTCCTTTTCGTGATATTTTTTTGCATTCTTGGCTGCTTTTGACTGTGTTCCTGCACAATAAACGAAAGTTACCGGTCAAGACAAATTAAACTAGCTTTGTGTAAATTAACCTACTCGCTGTCTTCCTGGTTGGAAATAAAAGATCAGAGAGGAAGTAGCGCTGGTGTCACAAGTGTCATTTGTGATTCCTCATTCTTTTGTCTACTTATCCAGCTGCACTTCCTATTGTGTCACTTGCGCTGGGCTGAAAGTCTGCCAAATCTCTGAGGATCTTCTCTCGAAGCTCAGAGAAATCCCGCCTCCCACCCGGGCCATCTGTTGAGGAGGTTGTAATTATAGAATGAAGACTTTGAAGGAGCTCATATCTGTGTGCTGTGGAGTTATGTAATGTGATGAGGAGGTGACGCAGAGGTGCAGAACATTAAAGTCCCGTTGAACCAGCAGAGTACTTTTTGCTGTTTCTAGTTGTGGGTCAGATTGGGAAGCCTTCAGTGAGTAGTGCCATGCCCATTTATGTATCTCAAAAGCATTTTTTTTTTTTTTTTTAATCCACCTTGAAAACTTTGGACTCGAGGTATGCGCTTCCAAGCCGCAAATCTTTTGCAGAGGTCCCCTTGCCTTACCTGTACAACTCTATATAATAAAAGAGTTTGAGAAAGATTTAGGGGGAGTGGTGTTTAACTCTTCGACAACAGACGTATTGGTAGCCTAATAGCATAGTTGCTTAAATCTTTTTTTTTTTTTTTTTTTTTTTTTTTTAACAGTAAGTTAAAACTGGACTATTGGTTATTTAATGGTCAATTATTTTTTCCATTAGAGTGAGACCCTGACAGTGTGCGATGTGGATTGCGATCTGGTCCAGAAGTTGAAGAAGTTCCGTCTCCGCAAGGAGACCAACAACGCGGCCATTGTCAGTGAGTATCAGTTCACAGTTCCTTACTTTTTTGTGCATTTGATTTCATGCTTTATTTAAGATTCAGCCTTCACGGGCTTTTCATGAAACCTCCAGTTTCATCAGTCAAAATCCTTGACAGTTTCCCAGAAGTGGGTCACTCGCAGCCTTTAAGCCGTAAGCCGACGCTGGTGCTGGCGGCGCTCTTATTTACACCGCGCACACGCTGGGAAGATTGGATCAAGCTTCCCGCTGGGTTGGGCGAAATGAAGGAAGATGCTTTAAATCTGGAATCAAATGGGGTTTACGTGAATTTGGAAAAATTTTGTCCTGAACAAAATTCTGTTTTGGTCTATTCGGAGTGCATTTGTGAGATTTTCCAAACAAGGCCACCCGTTATCACCTCTTTGTCACGTCATATCTTGTTGGTTTAATCCAGTCATCCCTTAAAGGGAAGAAAGAACCCACTGCAAAAAAAAAAAAAAAAGTAAAATTGTTAGTTTAATAAAAGTGTCATTTTTAAGGATGCACCGATACCAGTATCTGATACTCTACATCTGCGCTCCGAGCTTAGCCCATTGGCACTGTGAGTTTCATTTGACAGCTGGTGGTATTACTAAAATCTATGATTTGCCCAGCCCTACTTTTGACTCATTCAATGACCTATAACAAGATTTTCTTACTTCATTTTGTATTGTTTATTCACTTACCATGTTTGATTTTTCCTTTAACCCCCCAGTGAAGATCGATAAAGACAAGCAGCTCGTGATCTTGGATGAAGAACACGAGGTGTGTTGAATTACTGACGCTTAACTTTATGTCCAGCGTTAATTTAGTTTGCTCATTTGTTTTGCTCCAGGACATTTCTCCCGACGACCTGAAAGACGAGCTCCCGGAGAGGCAGCCCCGATTTGTGGTGTACAGTTACAAATACAAACACGACGACGGGCGCGTGTCCTATCCTCTTTGCTTCATCTTCGTTAGCCCCGTGGGTACGTCCGCAAGGTGACTGACGCTTAAAGGCGGGCGAGTGTCCGTGCTCACCGGAATCTTCCGTGTCTGCGTTTGGGGCAGGTTGCAAACCGGAGCAGCAGATGATGTACGCGGGCAGTAAAAACAAGCTGGTGCACACTGCTGAATTGACCAAGGTTTGTGAACATTGCGGCAACAAGGGATGGCCGAATACCGATAGCTGGTATCGTATCGGGCCGATACCGGCCGCCGATACGTAAGCAAAAAAAAATTGGACACCAGTTAACGTCTTCCAACAAACTGCTGGCATCCATCAACAAAACAATGAGTAATATTTAGTAGTTTTAACCTGCTAGCCATCACTTACAGACACATCCAATGTTTTTAAATACATCAGTAATACATTTTGTATCATTTTAAACCTAAACATTTTTCAAGCATTTTTTTTTTCTATCGGTTTTTCCTGCGTTCAAGACATAATGCTAACATCGAGCAGTAAACTGCTAGCATCCACCAACAACAATGAGCCATTCATCTGTTTTGATTTCATGATTCAAAGTGACCACCAGAGGGCAGTATGATACTAACAAACATATACACAGACGAGTTTCACATCCGCGAGACTCAATAAGTTGCACTAGTAGACATTTTTCGCACAGGGTAAATGCTTGTGAGTATTGTTCCATTGTTTACATGTGTTGCTGCAACATTGAAATATCCATTGCTTGAAGGCTTGTACTGCAACTAAGGTAACATTGACTAAAGTTAGCCCGTCAATGGCATTTTGCATTGTGTGTTAGCATTAAGCTAGTGAGCTTTCGAAAATGCATGCGCTTTGGTTAAGCACACAATGTGTAAAGAAGCAAGCACTTAAGAACGCTTTACTATCTTCTACTTTTTGTGATTTAATTATTTATTTATTTATTCACTCATTCATTGATAAACCTGAATTTCAACGTTTGCCACTGCAGGTGTTTGAAATCAGGAACACAGAGGACCTGACGGAGGAATGGCTCCGGGAGAAACTTGGCTTCTTCCGCTAAGGAACCCCGGAAGGTCCGCCAGCGCCGTTCTCTTTCCGAACCTCGACCTGATTTAAATAGTGTTTACTACTTCCTGTCTTGTCATAGGCTTCTCACTGGTTGAAATGTTTGTGGGTTGAGGCTGGGACGGTTATCGTACAGTATATGCCGTTATACGTGTATACCGCCAGAGGTGGGCATTTTACTCCATTTTTCTGGTACGTCATCCGTCATTTTTCGTGCCGAACTGAATTGTAATCGTCGCTCCGTCATCAGTTAGTCCGTCAAAGTTCTGTTTGTCCGTCAGTCGGTCCCCCAAATTAACGTCAGAAAAAAAACCGGCGTCCGCCACGATTACACTGACGGATGAAAACCCACTTCTGTCATTTTTTTTTTTTTTTTTTTTTTTTTTTAAAGCGTCCCGTCATTCGTCAATCGTCAGCAAAACGGGCGTCCGTCAGTCCGACGGAATGCCCGCCTCTGTGTACCGCAAACCAGCAGGTCCTATCCCACCCTCCCCTTTTGTCGTCTCTGTGTGCCTGCCGGGTGTGTGTCGGTGTTGAATGAAAACTCTCGTAATGGACCAAACTCATCCACGTTTCCCAAGTGTTTCGTTTTGGGAGCGTTTCCACAGGTTCCAAAAGTATTAGTTTCACTTCTATTTATATTTGGGTGGGCAGTCTGTCAATCTGGGTGTTTTTTTTTTTTTTTTATCTTACCTTTTTAAAGTACTGGGTTTTTTTTGTCATTGTGGGAAATCAAACAGCCTGCCTCAACATGTGAAATTCAGCTCGTGATGAAGATTTATTTGAGGGGATTTAAAGCATCGCCAAGGACAATAAGGCACGTAGGACTTGAGTATGGTCAGGTTTACAAGCGGGGGCAAATTTTGTAGCTATATTTTTTAAATTTAATATATACAGAGGGTCCTTGGTTTACAATGGGGCTCTGTGTCACCCTGGCCACTCCGGAGCAGTTCTGGCTCCGCCCCTGACGTAGTCTATCACTAAACTAGGCTAGTGCAGTCGTTCAAGCCGGAATCACAGTAATAAATATTCATACGAAAAACACTCGTATGCCAAAAGTATAACGGAGCATTTTCTTATGATGGGTCACCACATATTCGTACGCTGCGCACCCTTCCAAAAGGTCGGGACCGTCTTAAACCGAGGACCCCTTGTAAAAAACTTTGTCATCTTTAAAGCGGACATGATTTTTTTTATTTATTTATTTCCCCCCCCCCCCCCCCACAATGTGAAAAAGCTCCCAGGAGTCTTAATAATATTTCTTTCCCCGAAGAACAAAAATTACAGCAATGCCAATCTATGCATCCAACAACAAAATGGCGGATCTTGGCCTAGCCTAGCCTAGCCTCCGGGTCGGTGTGGGGGCGGGGTTAATTATGTCAATAAGATGCGCTCTGACATCACAATCTGGCGAAAATGCAGAAGTGCTCACGCACAGACACGTTTCGGAAATGGGCAACTCACAAATAAGTTAAATGTTTTAACACTTGGCGGGTGTACAATTTTATATACAAGTCCGTTTTTCGTGATACGTCCACTTTAAATTTAATACGAACTTTTTTTTTTTTTTTTTTAGGGGAACTGCAGGGTTAAGTGGACACTTTATTGATCCTATGACATCCTCATTGGTGCCCTCATCTCAAAACATTCCAAACTGGACAGTTTTCCCACACTGTGAAAATCTTACCTTCTTGAGACGGATTATTATTAATATTATTTTAGTAACTCTTGATCAATAGTCATGTTGATGAATGTCATGTGTACAGCGAAAAGTCAATTTGCTTCAAAAGACACCAGTCTGGAATGTTTCATAAGGAAACTTAACAATCGTTGTTTTCGATATTTTTTTTTTTTTTTTAACAGGATGGCGAGTCTCTCTGAATGTTCTGAACTCCTGTTTCAGGTTCCATTGTGTGGTTGTAACTCCGCTTCCGTTTGATAATGTAATCTTGGGTTTCGAAAGATGACTTCAACTCATTCGAGAAATCATTATGCCAATAATCAACCTCGTACGAGTTCTTCATTTTTTTTAATTTTTTTTTTTAATTAATGGATTATTTCGTCTTTTTTTTGTGTGTGTGTTGAATGTGCCAGCGACTCTAAACTTTGTGCCAGTTCTTTTTGTGATTGTCTTGGGTCGTCGTTTTTGTCTTTTGGGGCTTTAAACACTCATTGACTGGGGGGAAAAAAAAATGGTATGACCAATAGAAAACGATTTAATAATTAAAATTAATCAATCAATCAGTCAGTTTTCAGTCATACATTATGAGAAAATCAAATCTGCTTTCATTGTTAGAAGATCAAACGTGAATCTGTGAGAAATAAAGAAAGCTTTGATGGGCAGGATTAAAAATGTTATCAGGAGTTATGGTTTTGGTCAAATAACGCACAATTTTTCAAAGTTGGCATCTGCTTCTTGCAACACTGTAACATTTGAATCTAAAACTCAAAAATCCGGCACAGGTTTTTAACTGCTTTGATTTCATTATTCAGATTTCTTTTTTGCCTGATCAATTTGCTGCATCTGCATTTTATTTGATATATTTACTTAAACTCCTTTTTAAAGAAAAGTCTGAGTAAGCGTTGGCTTGTAAGGTGATTGAACTGATTGCTTCCTCCCCAATTATTATAATGATAATGTAGTGCCGTTGTAGTCGTTTTGTCCTGCTGTTTCTTTCCCTTTCTGAATGAAAAAAAAATTAGCAGATGGTGAAACTTGAGATACAGTACTGTATTTGTATTTTCCATACTATACTTTATTATAAAAATGCATCTATAGTCCCCTGTTGTCCAAATAAAAGCATTGATAATGCTTAGCTTGTTTTTTTGTGAATGTTGTACATGTACGTATGTTTTAAGATGATGACCTTAAGCACACGAAGTTTGTGTATGTTTGTAAACGTACACAAAAATCTTCGGCAAAAAACAACAAAATATCTGGAAAAGACAAACTATTTGAATCATTTCAAAATGTATGAAAAATACAAAATATTAATAAATCCAATATTTTGAAAGAAATATATTAGTTAAAAATGTAATTCGCAAAAACAATTGAAAATACTAAATAAAATATGAGACAAAATATACACAAATGTTTTTGTCATTACCAGTATATGATTTTTTTACACACACGTTAATATATCTGGGGGGGCCCGTGGGATTATAATATAATAAAATATGAAACGAGAATAAAACTACGTGAAAAAAATGTTAGAAAATAGTATAATACAAAGGCAATAATAGAAGACAACCACAAAACTATGTTAAACATGTCAGTTAATAAAAAAACAATAGATTAAACGGATGACGTCAGTTGAGAACCACTGCTTGGAGTGATATAAAACCTCCGCAAGATGGCGCTAAGTGTAGAGGGCGGAACGTGATACGGCTCTATTACGGACTGGAGAAGAAGAAAAACAATCAGGACAGTCTGGGGCTAGCTCGAATCCGTTGCGAGGGCTTCCTGCAACCTGCATCATCCGCTGACCAGGAACCGACAAACCGGAGCGGAGGGGCACAATGGCGTTCACGTTCGCGGCCTTTTGTTACATGCTCGCGTTACTGCTCACGGCGGCGCTCATCTTTTTCGCTATCTGGCACGTAAGTACAGTGCACTAGTTGGTGGCATTGAGTTAAGGTTTGGACCAAGGAGAAGAAGGAAAGCCAGGCCATGTTGGACGGCCCGCTTGTAAATGTTACGCTTCTGACGTAAATCATCTTCAACGTGTGTCGTTACGTCCACCCTGACGTAACTCTTTCTAGAAAGCTGTCGTTGTAATGTTGACGGCTCAAACCAACGTGACAAGTTGTTTCACTCATTGTGCGATAACATTCACTTTTACGTTATTGGACTTTATAATAATACTCGTTATTTCATTATGCGCTTCCGAAATCAAAGTTGTTGCTGTCGAATGCAAAAGTAGTTATTGACCGTCTTCTCGCGAGCTAACAAGCTAGTAGGCTTAGCATTAGCGCTGGACGGGAGTCGTGTCGCTGTCAGCCGCTATTGGGAAATCTCGCGAGAAGACGCGATACACTCAAACAGTCCCATCTCGGTTACAGAAAAGCGGATTACAATTACATTTTTCATTCTGCCTTTTTTTTATCCTCTTCTAGCATTTTCTTAATAATAATAATAGCAAGTAATGATATTAATTTATGTGAAGAGTGGACAATGACCATGTTAATGATTTCTCGTAATAATTAGGAAACAAATTAAAACCAATATGCCACATTTTATTTCAGGAAATATCTGCCAGTGTTGACATTTTCAAATGATCACTGCTACAACATTCAAATCACAATCATGCCATCACTTGCTGAGCTGGGCTACACATGTGCTCCCTTGGGGTTTGGGGCTACCTGGTGTCCGCAGGCACTATGTTGATGACCCCAGCTTTTAAGCAATGGGCGTTTTTGAGCTCAAAGATTGCAGCAACACTTGTCGAAACACAATATAACAATTCACCTCTAAGAAAACGCCTCATTTTACAGCATCTCACTCAATCACTTCGTTTTGAAACCCTTCTTGATGTATTATATCGCTGGCGTCGGGTAGAAAATCCTCATACCCCCCCAAATCCTCACTTTTCAAACTGTTTAATTCCGCGCATTGTATTCAGTTATGTTATGGCTCTATGTTTATACTGTAGAGTGCCATTTTTCTCAGTCTAATGCCTTGTGGGCCATGTTTCTTCCCGCAGATCATCGCATTTGACGAGCTGAAGACTGACTACAAGAATCCCATAGATCAGTGTAACACTTTGAATCCGGTAAGTGCTCCCCCGCCCACCCCCACACCGCCACCTCCGTCCCGCCATCCTTTACCTCTTATGAGCGCATGTCGGAATGCCCGGATTGGATTTGACGTACTTGAGGAACACAAACCTTTTCAATCATTTCTCTGCACTGTCATGCTAAATGAATAACCTGGCCTAACCATGCCTTCTTCCCGCTGTGCAAACTCTAATGCTATTTTTTGTTTTGTTTGTTTTTGTACTTCCTCCCCCTTTCTAATCCGCTTTTTTTTTTTTTTTATACTCATTGCTCCCCCTACCCCCCTCCCAAAAAAAAAAAAGACGGTCGAAAAGGTCAAAAAGATTAAACGAGTCAAACTTGCCCTGAAGGTTTGTACCAGTCTTGAAAATGTCAAATGCCCGCTCATTGTGCACGAACCAATAGTGTTTGCAAATGTCTTTTCAGTTAGCTAAACTCAACGCTAAGCTTCGTTTTTGGGGGTTTCCACAACACCACCTCCAGTCCACCTTTTGTCTTGCTGCCTTTTGCCTAGAAATAAAAATGTATTGCTGCTCTTGCTTTCAAGGGATGATTTTTACTTTTGGTTGTATATTTTTCACGGTGGGATAAGCGGTAATATTCGCTTCAGTGTCAGTGATGCAAACGAAAAGCTGTTAGCTGAAAAGACTTGCAAAGGCTCAAAACATGCATGATATTATGATTATTACAATTTTTTTTTTTACTATGACCTACCCTTTAATTTGCATACAAGTACAGTGACAGGAAGTTGAGGTCAGGTGAACTTTTTTACACCAAGTACCAAAATTATATTTAGCACTCCAAATACCACCAGAATATAAAACATCTGTACTTAATGACGATGAACGATTTAGTGTTGTTATACGTATATGCGTAGCTCGAAATGGTCGCTTTCCGACAAAGAAGCTAACCGCCCAAGAGACGAGACACAGCTGCTCTTGAAAACGCCTTCTTTGAATTGACGTCATTGTACGTCGATTGCACACGATGAAAACGTGGTCAACTAAAATATGTTATTGAACTGTTTTGGAGGAAAAGAGGGGAAAATGACCTCTGTTTACCACATCTTAATCATGTGCGACCAAAATATACTTTACGAAGTACTTTTTTTTTTTTTTTTTTTTTCAGTGTAGATTTTGATTTTTTTTTTCTATTCATCTTGTACTTATTTTATTTTTTTTTAAACCACGACGGCAGTATTGTGGTCCTGAACTCGCGGGTCCAATATTTGGCTGCGGCTCTGCGTTGTCGGAGGTGTGCAGCAGATGGCAGAATACTTGCACTGTCCAGCTCAGCAGTTTTTAAAAAAAAAATTATGGCGGTTATTGATTGGCTAGCCGTTTCAGTAGTGGGCGGAGCTATTTGAGCAAAAACTATCCTCTTCGTTTTTTCCTTGTTTTAATTAAAAAAAAAACACACAAAAAAAAAAACATTAAAAAAAAAAAAAGAAATACAAATAAATAATTTAAAAAAAAAACTAAACAAAAAGTTATATATATATTTTTTAGTGGTTCTTGGATTGCATTTAGCAGCACAGTGCAGGGTTATCAACACTTCTAATCTCCCCCCCCCATCCCCCCGCCTCCCCTTCTTCAACGAGCTGCACTTAACCCCTCCACCCCACGCCCCCCTCCACTCCCTCCCCGATGCATGCGGCGCCTCCATCTGCCCTTACTCACTGAGCTCCCCCAAACTTCTGACCTCGCACCGGCTCGCCGCATGGTTGGCGTCCAATGCGTCAGCTCCCCTGGCCGTTTGTCAGGACGTGCCATGAACCACCTCAATGATTTTTTGCGTGTGCGTGTCTTTTCTGTTGACCTCCACTGAGGGTAATTCGCTCTTATCCTGTAGGACTCTTGGGAGTTTGTTTCTCAAGATTTTCATTTGCACTTCAGAGGATGGGGTGGCTAATTCAGTTGCAAAGTGCAAATCCAGTGTTTATTGCGCCGGGGAAAACTTTTCTTACTCGAGGGCCACATTTGAGTTTTGAAACAGACTTATGTATTTATTTATTTATTTTTAATGAAATAATAACTTTGATTATTTATAATTCATACAATTACAATGAACGACCAAGTATTTAATAAAAAAGATACAAATTGCTCACATGTAAATGTAATTCCTCGACTTGTTTTTACTTCATCATTTTTGATTAAAAATGAGTGATGTTTTTAGGGAAATTAATGTACGTGAAAAAAAAATCATTCCTATTTTAGAATTTAAATTATTAATTTAATCCCAATTAAGAAACCAATCATTTCATCTACTGAACACAAATTGTTCAATGGAAATGTCTTTACTAGTATGTTTTTTAATTTTGCTACTTACAATAAACCAAATTGTCCAATGAGAAATGAATAAATACATGTAAAAATCTAAAGTGGTTAATTGTAATACCACAATATTATCTAATTCTGATTGTTTTTTTAAAATTATTTATAATACATTTTCATAACATTAGCTAAATAATTAGTAAAAAAAAAAACAAAAAAATGTTAATATAGTAAATATATAATTTATTTTATTGTAATCTTAGTATAATTATTTGTTTCATTGGTGTTTGTTTTATGTTGAATCTTATGTATGACTTTGTTACAACTGTATTTTTTGTTGTTAAAGTGAATGATTTAGAAGTGCATCAACAACTAATAAATGATCATATTCCTCCGCAGCCATTTTGAGCATCGATGCCCGCACCTCAAATTTTGGCTCTCAACACAATCGGCCCCCCCCCCAAAAAAAAAAATAATAATAAAATGTAAGGACAAATGATTGTAAAACAGTCAAATATTTTTGTTTGCGAAGAAGTATCATATAAACACCCAAAAATAAGGCTGATCTCGTCTCCATTTACTCGCAAATTCACTTAGTCAGTATTTAATTGAATGCGAAGATATTGAGTTGCATGAAGCGAAATCGGAAAATGCCTCGTCGTAGCTAAAGCTGAAAAAAATGGATCATTTCTCAGTGCGGGTGGGAACCGCTGGATCGGAAGAATTTTCATTCATGCGCCATTCCCTCCGGCATGATGCTTTTCTTGGTGTCATGGAACGCTCATTGTCGTTTGGACGTGTTTGATCAGACGCCGTCACGGTGGATGAGTGGATGACTTTTTTTTTTTTTTTCCCCTCTCCCTGCCGGCCTTTCCAGCTGGTGCTCCCGGAGTATCTCATCCACTTCTTCTTCTGCGTCATGTTCTTCTGCGCCGCCGAGTGGCTCACGCTCGTCCTCAACCTGCCGCTGCTGGCCTACCACGTCTGGAGGTGTGCGTGCGCCCCAAATCGCGGCATTAGAATTTCACGTGTGCTCGAGTGGACAATTGCGTATTTTATTTTTTTTTTTTTTTTTTGCAGGTATGTGAGCAGACCCGTGATGAGCTGTCCAGGACTGTACGACCCGACGACCATCATGAACGCCGACATCCTGGCGTTCTGTCAGAAGGAAGGCTGGTGCAAGCTGGCCTTCTACCTCCTCTCCTTCTTCTACTATCTCTATGGGTATGCCTCGCATGAGTTTTTTTCCCCAGTGTCAATGTAAAAAGCCTTCAAAACATCCTGGAAATGTAGGTATTTTGTATGAAAGCCTTCGAAAGGGAGTTATTCTGCACTGTATAGCGCTTGCAAGTAAATCCTGAAAATATGCCGCCAAAAGTGCCTTCGAAAAGTCCTTACAAAGGGATGATCATAAAATTCCTTCAAAAGTCTTCAGTTCAGGCAGACCCGTCACCAAACCCCTGGCCTCCCCCGTGGCAACGGGCGTGAATTCAGCTAACGAAACGCCTTCAAAACATCTTGCAAATGGAGGTTGCCGATGCAAATTTCCTTCAAAAAGTCCTAGAAATGAGCTATTCCATGCAGAATGTCTTTGTAAAGGCGTGCGGATTTAGACGTTCATTAAATTTCATCGACAATATTTAAAATTGAAGGCATAAAAATACTTTTGAAACTCGGTTGTTGTATAAAAAAAAAAAAAAAAAAAAGCCTTCAAAATGTGGAGGCAAAATGGAAGTAGTCAACACAAAAATTCCTTCAAAATTATCTGGTCTATGGCAAATGGCCTCAAAAGGTCCTGGAAATTGAAGTATTCATGAAAATTCCTTCAAAAAGTCTTAACCTCAGGTATTCGACATGAAATGCGTGCAAAAAGGATCTTACGGATGACTTCAGCCGTGGTGACAAAATGTTGTTCTTGTGTCTTGCCCAGCATGATCTACGTTTTGGTGAGCTCATAAAGTGGGACGCACGGATGACGGCGGCAAAACGGGTCGGGACGCTTGAATCTCGGAGCTGTGTGAACGTACACAGTACACGCACGCACGCACACACTCACACACACACACACACACACATTCAAGGGAGCGGCCAGAGATGACCACAATCAGCAACACCATCTTGAATCTCTCTGCCAATGCTTCAACATTTTACGGACAAACGCGAAAAGGACCATTTTGTTCTTTTCCCGCCACCTTCTCAGCCCTTTCTTCCTTTTTAGGTTCCACGGCGACCCGGGGTAGCTAGTCGGCAACCGAAGAGCGTTTACAAACTAGTTAGCCGTTTTCCCGCCTGCGTTGCGACAGCTAGAATATGAATTTGGACTGTTATCGCCGTGGAAACGGGGCACGTCCCTCTTGTTTGTGTTCAAAGTGTGCGTTTGACCAATTTAAAAAGGTAGACTCAACAGTTGGTGCTAGTTTGAAACTTCAACGAACTGAGAATGAGCCCCTACTGTTTGTTGTGTACTGTACTTAATACACCCCCCTACCCCACCCTCAATGTTTCTGTATATTTTTTTTTTTTTTATGTTCTCCGTTTGGATATCTCCAGCACTCCTCTCTACAAGTCAGTCTTGATGCTTTAGACGCTAGCAACAGCATCAGACAAACGTTTTTAATTGTCGTGTTTGTTTTGTCCAGAAACAGGGTGAAATCTATCATGTCGCATCACCAAAATGTCACTTTTAAGACTTGACCACTTGACTTTATATGACGAAAATAAAACCATCCCACTCTGTTTTAGACTTTTGTTTTTGTGGCTTTAATCGTACCGCGTGTCCAGAAATGCGATAGAAAAAGAAAGAAAAAAAAAAGGCAAAGGCTGAAGAAAGAAGCATAGTGAAAATGAATATCTATCATAAGCTTTTTAGTCAATCATGTTTACCAAGGATACATTGCAGCTCGCAAGCAGGAATTCTTCCCTTTTAAAATGGGAAGTCAACCCAAAACATTTCTTTGCAAGAATATGTTCAATGCAGCCCCACTAGCCTAAACACAGCATTCTGATTTGATATAAGACGTCAAGTCCACCGATTTTTGTCCATCTCGCGGCGGCCGCGATTGGTTGTTGCCCGAGCAACTGTGATGTCATTTTAAGTCGACGTCAAGTGACAAAATGGCCGCCCCATGAGATGGACAAAAATCGGTGGATTTTACTGCTTAACTCACATTCCACAAATGCGATATTAATCAGAATGCCGTGTCGAACATATTACTGTAAGGAACATTTTTCAGTTGACTTCCACGGTAAATATTTGGAATTCATAAAAAGCAAGAAATATATTAAGATGATTTTTTTTTTTTTTTTTTTAAAGTGCACTAGATGACATCACACAGGAGGAAATGGCTCATCGAGAAACTGAGCGCTCCGTGTGAACGTCTCGGCTCTCTTGGTAGGCGGCGTAGCTTTCCCGGAATTCGTGCAGGAAGTTGTATTGCTGTCGAAGAAGCGGCAGTGAGGGAAATTAGGACAACTGTTAATAACCTCTATGTATTCACAAGTGTTGAAAATAGAGCTATGCTGAGTAAAATGCCTATAAAAAGTCCTGAAAACAGAAATATAACATGCTTCCACAAAGCCCTAAAAATGGAGAACCTAAACAAAATGCCTTCAAAAAGTCTTGAGACACTCCATAAAATCATCAAATGTTAGACAATTTACATGAATGTCTCCAAAAAGTCCTGGAAATGGAGACGTCTAGATTAAAAAGACCTTCAAAAAAGTCATCAAATGTTAGATATTATACATAAATGTCTTCAAAAAGTCCTGGAAATAGAGACCTCTAGATTAAAGACCTTCAAAAAGTCATCAAAAGTTAGATATTCTGCATGAATGTCTTCAAAAAGTCCCGGAAATAGAGACCTCTAGATTAACGACCTTCAAAAAGTCATCAAACGTTACATATTCTACATAATTGTCTTCAAAAAGTCCTGGAAGTGTCTATCTACATAAAACACCTTAAAATTGGGACTTTGGGGAATCTGTATAATACCGTCAAAAAGTCCTCAAATTCGAGATCTATATTAAGACCCTCAAAATGTTCTGGATAAGGAGGCAACTACATAAAATGCCTTCATAAAGTCCCACAAGTCCTAACAATGGCCTTACTTTCACAGTCTGTATGGCTCCGGGTCCTCTGTGCGCCCGCAAGATGTCGATGGCTTCGTTGGCCGTCATGCTTACGGAGAGCTGCATGAGCAGGCAGGCGGTGACTGGAAAATAAATGAGTATATCATATCTGATGGAAATTGCGGCATATAAAGAGGTCAAAACAAATGCATTCATACTTAATGCAGAGCGTCCCAGACCTCCATAGCAGCTGCAATGAAAAAAAAAAAAAAAAAAAGACTTGGGTGGAGGGGAGTGGGGTGTGCTTGCTTTTTTTTTTTTTTTTTTTTTTCCTCTCCCCACATTTAGTTATGGATGAATCTGCAAACATTTTAACTTGGGGGGGGGGGGTTGTTGTAATGAATAAGGCCATAAAATCAAATGTGGAAAAAGTCGAGCGCTGTGAACACTGTCGACTGTACTGTATGGTGTCCCTCACTGGATGAGAGTCCTGCGGTTGGCCTCCAGGCTGCGCTGCAGCTCGTCCAGGATGCGTCCGCACTGCTCCAGCTGGGGCGCCTCCCCGTCGGGGAAGGGCATGTGGTGCACGCTCAGACCCTTCCGCCGGTAGACCTCCAGAAGCGAGGCCACGCGATACTTGGACAGCTCGCCTCGCGTGCACAGCACAAACACGTCCTGCACTCCTTGGTTGTGAAGCTCCTCTGCACTCAAACACACAAAACACTGGGTGGCCATTGTTCGCAGCACCGAGTGCCACATCCGTTTTCTGAGAAAAACGGGGGTTGATTCTTCCCAAAATTCTGAATTTTAAAACCTTTTTTTTTTTTTTATACCTGCGAATAGGTTAATTCGCGGACATGTTGGATTCCACTGTACTGTATTTGCAGTTGTCATAGTAGAAGTAGTAGTAGCATTAGTTGTAGTATTCATGGTAACAGATAAAAGCAGTCGTCGTAGTATAAGCAGAAGTAGGCTTAGCAGTAGTAGTCGTATTAGCAGTATCAGAAATAGTAGTAGTCAGGGGCGGAGCCAGACCGTAGCTAATGGGTGGGCCTGGAAAAAAATCAGGGTGGGCCTGAATAGTTCTCTCACTGAGCACAATCCTACTGTCCCAACACATCACATATTCAAATAAAATGACAAACTGAGTAATGTGAAGTTCTGATCTTCTTTAGACAACCACAATTACGCCGTTCTTAATATTCAATGAAATAATATGAAAAAAAAAAAAATACGACAAAACGCAAATTTAAAAATAATCTAATAATAATAAAAAACATTTTTTTAAAGTATATATTTTTTCATGAATCTCACTGGGTGGGCAGTCTGTGAATCTGAGTGGGCCTGTGCACACCCAGGCCCACCCATGGCTCCGCCCCCCTCCGGTAGTAATAGCAGTCATTGTTGTATTAGAATTTGTATTATCAAGTGAGAGTAAGCATGCTCCTTTCCTTTGTCTTCATGTGTGACAGTAGTGTGGCCTCACCAACATCGTTGTTCACACTCCTGCGGATATCTTTGAATCTACAACCTGTAGTGAATAAACACACACTGGTGTCATTTTGTTGCATGTGTGTGTGTGCGCACAATGAATGGACATGTTGACACTTTCTACCTGGAAGGGAACATATGCCCACAAACTGAGAGGAACCCACTTCGGACAAAGGAACCCTGGAACACAAAAACAAATTCTACCATCATCAGCCAGAATTCAGCAATAATGAGAGTAAGACAAACGATAGAAAAGAAAGAAATAAGAATTGCAGGGAAATATGAAAAGAAAAATATTGGAAAAATGAGAATCAAACAAAATAGCAAACTGAGAATAAGTAAAATAAAAAGGGGAAAATGCATTGTGAAAAAATAAAAATAAAACAAAAATAAGGATGAACAACATGAAGACAGAAAAATCATAAAAAATAAATACCAAAAATATGTTCAATAATATTAGGAATAAAACCTCACATAGGAAAACAACATTGAAAAAAAATATATACAAGTATAATATTATAAATAAATAATTAGAAAAATAAGACTAAAACAAGGATATAGAAAAATGATTAGAAACGTAAGAATAAGAAAAGTCTAAAAGGACATTAATACAATTATTTTAACAATTAAAAAAGTTTTTTTTTTTTAAATAACAAGGAATAACAATAGGATTAATAGTAGAAAGTAGAAGGAAGTGAAGAAGGCATAGAGGAACACAGACAAAAATTTGAAGGCAGACCAAGTAATGTCCAAAGGCGTCTCCTCCTCCCCGCCGACGCCATCTTCTTCAGACGAAGAGTCAAACTGGCCGCTTCTCATGTCGTCACACAACACAGGACGCTCTTAAATCATTCACAGCATAACCAGTCGTGCAGCTGCTCCTTTTCTTGTGGGACGCCAATCAAACAGAGGATCAAGGAATAGTTTTCATGCAAACTCCCAATGGTTTCAAACACATTTTACATGACTTCATAGCTTAGATTCAACAAAAACACGAGATCATCATTTGAATGACGAAAAGCTAACGTTAGCCGCCTTTCTCAGCGACGCAGAATAGACATTTATCGAAGTACAAGCAAGTAAGACATAGTCTTTGGTTATATGTGTCGAATAAAGAGTTCTATTAAGAGAATATAATTGTATCTTAATTTCCTCACCGGCCACGAATGCACTGACGAAATGTTTTGATATGAACGTCGCCGTCAGCTGTTTCCGGTGATTTTGAAAAGTGCACGAACGCAGTAGCCAATCAGAACGAGGATAGCCGATTTAGCCACGCCTTTTATGGGAAGGACTACCACAAACACCAAGCATACGTTCGCCTGATTTTATTTACCACGTTAAGTTAGACGGGCGGGACAAAGGCGGATGGTTTGAAATGACGGGCGGGGATGGAATTTATAATAACATATTTATTTTTTTAACACCATTACATATATTATGTATAAATTATATAACTATATGAATGACAAAATATGCATGATGTATGTTTTTTGTATGGCATAATAGATAGTGTTTCTAACTTCCTAGTTTAATTCATGAGAAACAGGTTTAAGTGGGCTGTAGTGTGTTCATCAATTGTGACGTCACACAGGACATCTGCTGAGCATAAAAAAAAACTGTGCGGCGCAAACAGCAGAAAAAGGGGATACAAAGGAGCATTTTTGCAGGTGACCGAATAAAAGAGAATATACACGAGAATTTTTTTCGAGTTACAGGAGGAAAAAGGACTATAACTGAGTGTTTTTATACGTGCGGGAGATCAAAGTAATAAGGACTATTTTTGCAGGTTCAGGGGGAAAAATAATATAGGGTTATTTTTAAAGCTGTCATAGGAGGAGAAAAGGGGAATATCAAGGAGTATTTTTTTAAAGGTGCTGTAGTGAATTAAGGGAATAACAAGGAGCCTCTTTTAAAAGAACTTGAACTGAGGTAATTTCTCCTTTCACTTTTAAAAACATCTCAACTTGCTCTTTCCATGTGAAATGAGTTGTTTAAAATTTGTCCTTACAGTTGATTTTTTTTTCTTCAGTGGTTGTGTTGTTTATTTGTAACGTGTGTGCCTTGTATTCAGCAGACTGCGGCGGACTGACCTCCTGCAGGGCATGCACTTGCCACTTCCTTGAGCAGAGGGTCCGCAGGCAGGGGGCCCCCCACCTTGGCAAAAACAGGTCAACAAGCACAAAATGATGTGTCATTCATATTACCGCATTGTATGCATTTTGTGGCATTATCACTGCTAGAAATGTGGGAAAGCACGGTTCGTGCAAAAAGAGAGGCAAGATTTTACAGAGCTGACGTATGGCATGCAGGTCTTTTGGGTAATGCCACATGCTGCTTCATCAAGGCCAAGATGTGATTATATTGCCTTGTCAATTTGGTCACGGGTTTTCACAATTTGTAGTTTTGCACGTGAATTATTTTTTTTGTGTCAGGTCATGAAACCTCAGGAGGCAGAGCTTGTCACAGAAATCTCCAAGGTAAGTAGAAACACAGGCGACACAGGACACAGTCTTACTAGTAATAGATGTTGTAATAGTACAATTAGCATTAATAATAGTAATAGTTTTTTTGGGGTTTTTTTTTAATGTTTTGGATTAAAAAAAAAAAATCGAAATTTTTTGCGAGCCTCACGATGTGTTTTGATTGAAACGATTTTAGCTGCAGTGGATGGTCTCGGAGCTGAAGACGGGCTTAACGGGCACCTTGCTGGAGCTGGCCCATATCCAGCACGGAGACTCGGTCCTGCGCGACGAGCTGGAGGACAACCGGCGCCGTTGTCGGGAGAAAGCGCGGCGCGTGGAGGCCCTGGTGGAGTCGCTCAGGGTCAGGCCACATCGGTCGCTGGGGCGTTTTTTTTTTTTCTTCGTTTGTGCAGCGAAAGCGGACGGCTCGCTAACGGCGCTGTCGCTGCTTGTAGGAGGAGCTTGGCGTGATGCGGTGTCAGGTGTTGGCGTTGCACGGCGACACGCAACGCCACCAGCAGGACGCAGAGAGTACTGCGGCCACACGCGGAGAAACGTAAGTCAACTGCTTGGTGATGCAATCTTTTTTCTGCAGGAAAAAAAAATAAAATCATCATTTTTAACAAAGAGTTCAATTTATAAGCACAGGAACTATTAGATAAAAAAGTGACCACTTTTATCAAAAGTTATGATTTAATAAAAAAAAAAGAGCAAACTCAAGAAACTGAGCAATTTAATGAAAAATTATCGCTTTAGTTCAAATCTCATCAAGAGGATAAATTTAATCAAAGGTTATAGTTAAATAAATAATGATCAAAGTCATACAAACATCTCCTTCATAAGATGAAAACTTGCTGTATAAAATAAAGATTTCATAATTTGGCATTTAAATAGAAATGAACATTAAGGATTTTTAATGAAAGTTTGTATCAAAATGTACAATTTCATTGAAATATATCGAGGTGATTAAATATTGATTGATTCAAAAGTGAACCGTAACAGCTAATTTTATGAAAAAAATGATCAATTCGATAGAATTTACAATCTGATAAAAATAAAAAATGTTTAAAAATGAGAAAAATGCTAACTAATAATTAGTTCATAAATTTACAATTTAATAATAAAATTAAACAAAACAAAAAATGGTTTAATCAAATCAAATCAAATTTTTAAATAAAAAAAAAAATTAAAAATGCAACACAAACACATTGTACTGTAACAATTTAAAACATGTTTTTTTTGGGGGGGGGGGGTGGGGGCCTATACTGTATTTCCATGAGCTGCAGTGATCCAACGGCGGCGTGCCGAGGAAAGGTTTTGCTGCACTGCTTCCTGCAGGGCCTCAAAGCTGGACTCACCGAAGGAACAGGTTACAACGACAAACACACACAAAATGCTTCTTTTTCTGATCAAGATATTATCATCCACGTGGGCATACTATTTTTGTTGTTGTTTTTTTTTTTTTTTTTTTTTTTATTTTTTTTACACAATATTGTTTGGACTGATTATTTAAAAATAGATGCAGTAATACATCGTCGCTGTCCTGTGAAAAACACTTATGTCCATTTTTTATAATCCAGATGCACGACACCAGGTGGCGCTGCAGCTGCTCCACTCCGAGTGGGAGTACGTGTCCACTTTGAAGCAACTCTGCGACCAATATAAGACGGCAACGCCCACTCGACACGTGACCACTCAACCTCAGTAAGCTCGGCATGTTTTCAAATGTTACAAGGATGTTGAAATTGAGTGTTTTTAGCAGTTGCTTTTTGTGTGTGGCTTTAAGAGGCGTGGTCTAAAGAGTGACATTGGGCTGCAGTTGGTTTAGTCAAAGTGGGAGCATTTAGACATGAGCTGTGGCCTACAGCTATATATATATGCTCCAAATATAAAAAAAAAAAAAAAAAATTGACTATGTTATTTTGACGCAGCGAGAAGTTTGCCTCGTTGGTGGAGCGGCTCCTGCAGCGCCACCTGCTGTTCAGGGACACCCTGCAGGAGCGGCTTGCCGCCCAGCGCTGGAAATCCCTGGTGGGAGACGTTCTGGTGCAGCTCGTTGGACAGAACGAGGTGAGCGTGCGCCTCGGTGGGGGTCCCGAACACCGACCGACCGGCTGAACGTCGCTAAAGCGAAATGTTTGTTTCCAGACGTCTTTCTCGGACGCCTACGTGGGCTACGTGGGCGCGCTGGCCACTTTCCTCTCGCTGGAGGTCCACAAGTTGGACAGACGTGAGGACAAGCAGGTGCGTTCAAGTAATAGCGATTTTTTAAAATTGTTTTTACACATAAAAAAGGAAACAGTTCATTTATAAAATTAGCTTAATTAATATGAACAATTTGATAAGATAAATGAATAGAACCATTTGATGTCATTTGAGTTTAAGTTAATTTGATGAAAACAAATATTGCAATTTAAATACTTTAAAAATAAGGAAAAAGTAAAACTTTACATTATGTTGAATGTTATTGCAATAAAAAAATGCAACATTTGATTGAAAATGAACGAGGGTCGCGGGGGAGCTGGAAAAAACCCCACCAAATTTCACAAAAATATTTTTTTAACATTCAAATGACAAAAATGATAATTGAATGAAAAGAATGGAAAATCTAATATGAAAAAAAAACGTGGCTTGTGCATTGACAACAGGGAAGCGGCCAAGCGGAAAAGGAAAAGGAGCAAATCCAAGTGCTGTCGCTTCTCCTGGCACCCGTCACTCGTGTGCATGGCTACCTGAGTCATATTCAGGTCAGACACACAAATGTTTCATTTTCATTTTATACTAGACACACTCAAAAAAAAAAAAAAAAAATATATATATATATATATATATATATATTGCCAGGTGTGCGTGCAAGTTTCATGAGTTTTCATGTTTGTTTAGACCCTCATCTGTCTCTTCGCGAAGGTTTCCTCTGTTTCCCCGAAATAGGATTTTGAATTTTTCCTTGTCCATTTTGGACTTGAATCATGGGATGTCACTTATCAATGTCAGACAAAATGTCGTAAATACTAAAAACAAACCAAAAAATTGCTGATTGATTTTGTGGGTGTTGAGAACTTGCTGCAGTGGACTGGCAAAGAGCATCCGGACTGCAGCCTGCTGCTGGGCACCGAGAGATCGCTCAGGGACCTTTTGTCGCGATGTCACACCATTCTGGAGGAGGACGTCCGATGGGAGGGTGGCGAAGAGCCGCCCCGGCAGTACGTGCACTAACTGACCGACTACACGTGTAGTTGTTCATATAAAAGTGTCATGGCTTGCTTTCCAGGAGTTGCGGCGACGCAGAGGCCGGCAGCTCATCTGCAAACAGCGCCCCTCAGAGGACAAAGGGGGAGCATGCAGCTCAGAGGTGAGCGTAATATGCACACATTAAAATCGTTTTTATTTTTAAAATTGATTTCTAAATTCGGAAAAAAAAAAAAAATCAGATCATTTAATTTAATCATTTGTTTACATTTTTAAATTTTCAAAATCATTTAAATATTTAAATGATGAAAAATCAAATCAAAAGTAAAACATTTTTTTTTGCCT